>NW_024358389.1:1152280-1211808 GCF_014805655.1 Passer montanus
GCCCCGCCGGCCAATGGGGAGCGGGTGGGGGCGGGGCGGGGGCGGGGCCGGCTGGGCTTTGTAACTCTTTGAAGTCTCCAGAAAGCGGAAGGGGAGAAAGTGGGTGCGCGCGCCGCGCCGGGCGGGGGGGGCTCTTAAAGGGGCCGCGCACCGCAATTCCCGTGCCACTCTTAGCCCTCTTCCCCACCACGCTCACAGGAGGAGGTGCCCCAACGACCTCCCCCCCAGCCCGCTTCCCTCTTCTGTGACTGTGGATACCCAGTGGGTGGAGGATTGGGGGCACCCACGTGAGGGAAAACAGCGGGTGGGTGCTCCAGGGGCGTAGGGAAGAGATGGGGACGCACTGCGGGGAGGAGGGCAGAGGGATGGGGAGTGCCTGAGCTGCCCCCCAGGCTCAGAGGGGAAGGGCTGGGGGCACCTGTGGCACCCCGGAGGTACAGAGTGCCTGTAGGCAGAGGAATGCCCTGCTCTGCCTGTCCCCGGAGAGATGCTGATCCTGGGAAGGGGATGGCGATGGAGACAGGGACATGGACACAGGCTACCCAGCCCAGAAAGGCCACCCAGGGCCCTGCACAGCCCAGACCCTGCAGTACGAGGGCTCCGAGGGCAGTGGGGCAGGAGCTCCCCTGGGAAGACACACAAGTGAGGAGTGTAGGCAGCCTCAGCAAATGCCCCGGGGGGAGTCACACTGGCCCCCCACTCCCCAGGACCCTCGGGTGCCTGTCAGGATCCCACAGGAAGGTGGTGCCCACCAGGCCACTCAGCACACCCCCGTGCCTCAGTTTCCCCCGGTGCTCACCAGAGCGAGCCTGGACACCCAGCGCGGAGCAGCGGCCGGCCCCCTCCCCGCACACCGGGGCCCAGCCGCCGGCATGTGCTCAGCCCAGTGGAATGTGCCAAATCACTCCCAGATGTGCACGGCGGCCAGCCCGACCCCCGCCCCGCTCCCACCGGGACCCCCGGCACGGGCCCCGCGGGACCGAGCCCACCCGCGGCCCGCCGGNCAGCAGCGCGCCGCGTCCCCGTGTCTGCCGGGCCTCTCGCGGCGGGGTCGTGCGGGGTCCCGCCCCGCAGCCCCGCAGCCCCGCAGCCCCGGTGCCAGGCGGGAGCAGCCGGGCGGAACGGGGCTGTCAGATGGAATCTGGGTGCCGGCGGTGACGGCCGTGCCCGCCACGTGGCCGCTTATGTAAGGAGAGAGCAAGGGAGGACAGCGGGGCACCGGGGACACCGCCGAGGGGACACCGAGCCCGCGGGCGCGGCACGGCGCGGCACGGCACGGCCCCGTGGGCGCGGCGACAAGGGGACGCGCGCGCTGGGGTCGGGGGACAGCCGCAGCTGGGGTGTCGCGGGGTGTCCCCGCTGCTGTCACCGCAGCGCTGGCAGCCCGCGGTGACGAGCGGCTCCGGCAGCCCCGCATCCAGCTGCGCCATCGATTCTTCATCCGCTGCGGCACAGCGGGGCTGGCACTGCCATGGCCGGGGGGGCCTGTCCCCTGCGCTGTCCCCAGCCCTACACGCCCCAGGGACACTGGCACACCCCCTGTGCCCACCACAGCCTCAGGTGTGCGGGTGTCCCCGTGCCCTGCCAGTGCCACCATCGGGGGGACACAGGGCACAGTGCCACCATCACCGCGGGGGGACACAGGACACAGTGCCACCGTCACCGCGGGGGGACACAGCGGGCCCGGGGATGGAGGTGACACAGGGAGAAGGATGCCCGCCAGCACCGCCAGCACGTCACCGCGGACCCCACGCGCTGCCAGGCGCTTCCTTCCTGACACCGCCACCCTGCGCCGTGTCACCGTGTCGCCGGGGGGCTGCGACACTCCCTGGGCTGGCACCGCGCGGGCTGGGGACCCCCGGGCACCCCACACGGGCAGGGGGATGGCGGTACCCACCCAGAGCCTGGGGACAGCCAGCTGGGTCCCCGCTGAGCCCTACAGCGTGGGGAGGGACAGGGACAGCGTCCCGCAGGGTCCCTGGCGGTGAGGGCACCGGGACACAGCCCGGAGTGACCCCGGCGCCCGCCCGTGCCGCCGCACACGTCCGACACACGGCTAAAAATAGCGCCGGCAGCGAGGGCTGAGCCTGCCCGGGGCCCCCAGACTCCCCCCGTGCCCCCCCTGCCTCGGTTTCCCCGCTGCTCCCCCCGCCAGCAGGGACCCACGCGTCCCCAAGGTGTCCCCAAGGTGTCCCCAAGGTGTCCCCCGGCGCTGCGCCCCGTTTGTGGTGGCACCCAGGGGCTGGGATCCCCTTTGTGTCCTGGTGCTGGCAGCTGGTGGAAATGTCCCCGCGTGCCGCGAGCTGCAGGGATGCCACGGAGCAGAGGGGACACGGCAGGGCCACCCCTGGGGACACGGGGAAACTGAGGCACGCTGGGGACTCCAGTAGCGCGTCCTCCCCCACCAGCAGGACCCCAGCCCTGGCCTGGAGCTGCTGGGGGGCACCCAGGGGTCCTGGGGGGGATGGCAGAGGCAGGGTGGGGCAGAGGGACGAGGGGCACGAGCAGAGCTTCATCCCCTCCCACTCCCCCCACCCCCATTTGGAGCCCCCAACACTCCCCCCAGCCCGCGACGAGGAAGCTGCAAAATTAGGTCAAAGCGTCCATTATTTAACAGAAACAGAGGAGCCAGGGCCAGCAGCTGAGGCTGGGGCTGGAGCCCAGGAGAGGGGCTGGGGAGGACAGGGCTGGGTCCCCACAGCCCTGGGGCAGGCAGGGATTGGGGGAACGGGGGTGAAACACGGGGGACAGGAGCCAAAGCTGAACCAAAATGACTTTATTTCATGGCAGAAGATAAAAGGATCCCCCCTGTCCTTTCCCCTCAGGGGTCCCTGCCCTCCCTGTGCCACTGCCAGCAGCCGGACCCAGAGCAGGGCTGGCACTGGGAGGATTCTCCCTGCAGCCAGAGTGCTCAAGAGGTTCCAGAGAGCCCCAGAAAGAGCTGGGAGCAAAGATGGTCCAGGATTCATGGCAGGAGCAACACCAGAGCTCAGCATCACACACCAGGGTGGCAATGGGGACCAGGAGCACCCCACTCCCTGCAAAAGGACTGGGGGGGGCACAGAGGGGCTGGGGGGTGTCCCAGCCTCCCCCCTAAGCTCCCACCACGCAGCAATTACAACATAACATTAATAATATTATTACATTAAAATATTAATAAAAAGACCCCAGACTGCCAGCCCCCGGGGCAGAACTTGACAAATGCCCAAAAACCTTGGGAACCACTCGTCTGCTCTTGCCACAGCAGCAAAATCCCCCCTGGGGCCACGGGGAGGGGGGTCAGTGCAGCCCCCGGGCGAGGATGCTGCCCACCAGCGCCGTGTCCTGCAGCCTGTGCTCCAGCACTGCCTCCTCCAGCGTCAGGGAAACCTGGCAGGGGGGAACAGGGGTGCTCAGCACCGTGCTGCCACACCCTGGCGCCATGCCCCAGCGCTGCCACCAGCCCCTGCCCCACTACCTTGGCCAGCCGGGCCTCCTTGGCCCTCTTGAGCTCCAGGACACCGCGGGACTCCAGGAGGGTGACAAGGGACAGACACTCGGCCTGGTCGACGGCGGGGAGCTGCTGGCGCCGGCACACCTGGCTGTAGGTGTCGTGGAGCTGGGGAGGGCAGGGGTGGGTTAGACCACAGCAAAACCCCCAAGGGGACACCCCGGGGACACCCTGAGAGGGTCCCAGAGCCACTCACCTTGCCCAGGGTCACCTCACGGGTGCGTGAGTGGCGGGCCAGCAGGAGCAGGGAGCAGAGCAGCACCTTCTGCTGCAGAGGGAAGGTGTCCTGGGAGCCCCGGGGCCCCCCTGCCAGCCTGTCCCCAAACACCTCCGAGAGCACCCGGGAGATGTGCAGGAGTCCCACGCGCTTGGGGACAGGGGACACCGGGGAGTCACCTGTGGGACGGAGAGAGGGGATGCCAGGGAGGTGAGAACAGGCAGGTGCCCCACAGAGGGAGCCCAGGGTCACACCGAGGTGACCCCACAGGGTTTTGGCTCTGGCAGAGGCTTGAGCAGGGTCTGACTGGGGACTCCAGGACTCACCCCCGGGCAGAGGCTTCAGCAGGGTCTGGCTTCGCACCTCCAGCTCCACAACCTCCACAGCACGCCTGGGGAGGGACAGCCCTGAGTGCCAGGCAGAGCGGGCACCCCTGGCACCAGCAGGGAAGCTGTAGAGACTCACAGGGACCAATCTGTCCCTGGCAGCACTGGGTTTTGGGGCACACACTGACCTACAGACGTCCAGGGCCTTGCGGGCATCACCGGACACTGCAGAGACCTTGCGGGCACAGAACTGGAGTGCAGCAGAGTCCAGCACGGGGTCACCTGCCACCTGTGAGGCACCAGGGCTGTCAGTGCTGCCACCCGCGTGGGCACAGGACCCTGTGTCCCCCCGCTCTGTGCTCCCCGTGTCCCCACCTGTCCCAGCCGCTCCTGCAGGATGAGGGTGAGCTGCTCCTTGGTGTAGGGTGGGAAGTGCAGCAGTTGGGGCCTGCCAGCCAGCTGGGCTCCCAGCCTGGCCAGGCTCCTGTCTGTCAGGTCCAGGGCATTGGCCAAGCCTGCAGGGCGAGAGGAAGAGGAGGATGAGGGCTGTTCTCCAAGGAGGGAGCAGGAGGAGGCTGCAAAGGGAAGTCTCCCAGGGCAGCAGTGCACCCTCCTACACCCTGCACACTCACCCACGAGGACGAGCCTGGAGCTGGGCAGCTGGGGCCACTCAAAGAGGGTGTAGAGCACGTCCTGGCCTTTGCTCTCCAGCTGGTCCAGCTCATCCAGCACCAGGAGGCTGTGGGAGAGCTCAGATCAACCCCTGCTCTGTCCCCTCACAGCACTCCCAGCAGGGAGAGCAGAGCTGCTGCCAGCCTGCCTCTCCTGGCACCCGGGGGAATCCCACTCCACCCACCAGAGCCAGGGAACTCACACCATGGGCCCCCTGGCTGTCAGATGCTTCTCCAGGCTCCGGACACGCTCCCGGCCAGCGGCCATGGGCAGCCCCAGCTGCTGTGCCAGGGCAGGGAAGACGCTGTGGGGGCTGCCCAGTGCCATGCAGTTCAGCACCACCGTCCTGCTGCCAGCCAGCTTGTCCTGCCAGGATTGGGAGCGTTACACTGGGCCCATCCCGCTGCCCCACAGCAGCCCCACGGCCTGGCCACGGCACACACCTTGCAGTCGAGCAGAACACGGCTCAGACAGGCTGTTTTCCCAGTGCCAGGGGCTCCGGACACGTAGAGGCTGCCGGGACGGCGCCCCAGGACGTGTTCCAGCAGGAACTGCCGGAGCACCCCCGTCTCCTGCTCCCTGCCCTGCAGCCGCTCGGGCACGGCCGCGTGCAGCACCTGCTTGGCCTGCTGGTAACAGGTACCTGCACAGGGAGCAAGAGCACTCAGGGAGGGAGGAGGCACTGCTGGGACCCCATCCCAGCTGATCACCATCCCCATCCACGCCCTCATCCCCATCCCTGCCTTCATACCCATCCGTAGCTCCATAGAGCCATCCCTAACCCTGGCTCCATCCCCATCCTCAAATCCCCATCCCCATCCCTGCCTTCATATCCATACCTAGCTCCATGTAGCCATCCCCAACCCTGGCTCCATCCCCAACCCCATCCTTTCCTCCACCCTCAACTTGACCCCTATCACCACCCCTATCCATATTCCCAATCCTTATGCCTATCCCATCCCATCCATAACTCCATGCCCAGCGCTATCCACACTCACAATCCCATCCAGAACCCCATACCCAGCCCTGCCCACATTCATAACCCCATCCATAACCCCTGCCCACACTCATAACCCCATACTCAGCCCTATCCATGCTCATAATCCCATCCAGAACCCCATGCCCAGCCCTGCCCACACTCACAACCCCACGCCCACCTTCCTGCCTGAAGAGCCGGCTGCGTGCCTGCTGCCCGCTGAGCCCCGAGCTCCGAGGGGTCTCGGGCCCCCCGCTCCGTGGGGACGGCCCCGAGCCCTTGGGCTGCTCGGGGGAGGCCGAGGGGTCCCCAAAGAGCAGGCGGCGGCCCCGGTTCTCCTTGCTGCGTTTGGCCGGGGAGCAAGGTAAGGCATGGGGGACGTTGCACAGGTTGTCATCACCTGCGGGGACAACAAGCGGGTGGTGACAAAGGGCCACCCTCCCACTCTCCCTTTATGCTTCAGCCCCCGCCAAAAACCCTGCAGGAGCAACTTTTCCTCCCGAAATGGGAGGGTCCCGGGGGTGGGACTCACCCAGGCGTTTGCGGGGGCTCAGGGGCTGCGCTTTGGGGCTCAGGGGCTGCGCTGCGGTCCGGTCCGAGCGTGTGTCCGGGCTGGCCTGGCCGGAGGGTCCCGAGGCCTCGGAACGCGGCGAGGGGCGCGGAGCACGGCAGCCGGGGTCGCTCTTGGCCGAGGGGGCAGCGAGGAGTCGGGCGCTCCTGGTGCGGGGGAAGCCGATGGTGGGCTGCCTCTTGCTGCTGGCCATGGCGGGGGCTGCAGGAGAACCGCGGCCGGGTGAGAATGACCGCCAGCCCCGCGGCTCCCGGCCATCCCCTGCCCCCCAGTCCCGGTCCCCACCGCGCTGCCCCCGTCCCTGACCCCCCCTGTCCCCTCGGGTCCCCCCGCTGCCGCCACCGACCTTCTCGCGCCAAATCAGCCCCGGCTCCGCACTTCCCGCCACCAGGCCGAGCTGGCCCCGCCCCCTTCGCCCCATTGGCTACCCCGCTGCCGCCGCCGCCAATCGCCGCGGCCGGAGGAAGGACCGCAACGGAGCAGCCAATCAGCGAGCGCAGCCGAGGCGGGGCGGAAGGTGCCGAGCGCGGGGCGCGGGGCATGCTGGGAGATGTAGTCTGCCTGCGGGCACTCAGTGTCCCCCATGCTCCCAGGGCCCGCACTCCCATCCCCGCATTCCCCCCACTCCCAGTGACCCCAATTCCTCCAATATTGCTTTTTTACCACCGCCCAGTCTCGTCTCTCCGCGCTCCCAGCGCTCCCCACCCCTCCTCCCAGTATTCCCCACCACGCTTCCCCCATGCTCCCAGCGCCCACATGTGCCAATCCCCCTCCCCCTGCTCCCAGTACCCACAATCCTCATTTCCAGTGGTCCCAGTGCCACCAGTAACCCCGATCGTGCCTTCCTACTTCCGCTCTGTGCTCTCAATACCCTCCACGCTGTCTGCCACCCCTGCTCCCAGCCCTTGGGGCGTCACCTCCAAGAAAGACAAGGGGTTCCTGGGAACCTCCCCCTTAGACAGTGTCCTTGACATCATTAATCACTTTATTACTTTTATTTAAATGTAATTTCCAGCTCCTCCAAATTCCTCTGTTCCCTTTTAAAAGGGCCCCTCTCTCCAGGAGGGGCAGAACCGTTTTGAACCTTTATTTAACCCAAAGGGCAGCGCTGGGGGAGGGGGCTCATTCTCCAGAGAAACCCCCCACTCACCCCTCAAGCACCTCGCTCCAGCCTCAACAGGGGAAGGTCCATCATCATAGAAAAAAAAATCCCCTGAACGAGCCCCAAACCCGTGTGCAGGGGAGGCCCCCCTGCCCCTCCTGCTATGGTACAAAGAGATCAGTAACTACGTTAGTGGGACCCCCGCCGTGGGGCTGGGACCACCCCAGGACAGGGAGTGTAAGGCAAAACATCACCGGCCCCCAGGGCCCCCCCACGTGCCCCCTGGTGTGCCAGACCCAGCACAAACAGCTCCCCCCTCCATGTAATTAGTGTTTTCTTGTTAAAATGCTCAAGTTTTGGGGGCAGTCAGCAGTGAGAGCCAGGGGAATCCCCGGGGAGCAGTGGTTTTGAGGGGGGCAGGTGGGGGTGCCCCCCTGTGGGGTCAGAGAAAGGGGGTTGGGGTGTCCCTGCATGGTCCCACTCATGTTCCCCCCTTCCTCCACTGGCTCCTGTGCAAAAAAGCAATGGGCTGTGCCGGGGTAACAAGGTCCCACCAGGATAACGAGGCTGTGCCGGCCTGTCCCTGCTCCCCCTCGCTCTGGGGGGGGTCTCACAGCGTGTCCATCCCCTGCCTGACCCCAGCCCCCCTCCCTGAGCCCCCCTGGTCCCAACAGCCGGCGCACGGCTCGGCCTCAAGTCCCGTGCCCGGCTCCCAGGCAGATCCCGACCCAGGATCCGTGAGGAGGAGTGAGGGATGGACCCCTCCAGGGCGGCCACGAGGTCTCTGCCTCCCGGGGGGTGCACAGATGAGGCGGGGCTGGCAGGGGATCCGCTTGTCCTGGGAAAACCGGCGAGGCTGGGAGCGTGTCATGCAGGATCCGGGGCGCTGGGAGCTGGGGGGGTCCGGCTGAGGAAGGGGAAGGAGCTCCACGTCTCCGCTCTGGAACATTCCACCCGCACAGCCCGCTTTCACCTGGGGATGGGGGGCAGAGGGGGAGCCCCGCGCGTAGCTGGAAGAGAAGGAAGCCTGCTGGAAGCGGCAGCTCCGCAGAGCCGGATCCAGCACGGATCCAGCACGTCTGCTCTCCCTCCTCCACGCCCCCGCGCCAGCTGCCGGCCCCCCCGACCTCCCCGCGGAGATCTGGAGCCTGGGATTTGCGCCTGGCAGCAGCCGCTGCAGCCGCACCGAGCTCGGGGCTTTTCAAACCCGCATTAAACATTCATGGCTCTAAAAATAAACGAGCATCCCATTCTCCCCGGAGTCTCCGCCGGGATCCGCAGCGCTGACGTGCAGCACACCAAGGGCACTTTGAGCTCTGACGGGTCCCAGTGCTGCTGCTCGGGGCTGATCCTGGGGTACACAGAGGGTGTGCAGCCCCCCAGACCCTGCCCTGGCCGCGGGGTCCTTCGAGATCCCCTCCAGTGCCAAAGGTGCTCAGCAAAGGCAGGAATGAGCTCTGCAGCATTTCCCAGCAGGCAAAGCAGGTGGGACAGGGCATCCGCACAGCCCAAATTTCTCCCCTGCCTCACAGCACACAGAGCTTGAGACCCCAAGGAATGGGGCTCAGCACCCTCAGAACGCCAGCAGGGCCCAGGGCATGGCCACTGCCCCACCCCACCCTGTGCAGGGACAAACAGGACAGTGCCAGCCCCGAGGGCACAGGAGGGGACAGGGAATTTGGGACACCCTCCTCACCTCTGTTTGTTTTGCTGGGGTAGATTCTCTGGAAGTATTTATATTCCTCTGGGGCTGGGAAGTCTTCAACGGGATGAAAGGAGTATTTGGATTCAAAGTCATCTGTGAAGAAACAAAGGGGCAGGTGAGGGAGGGGGGCTCTGGGGGGAGCCTGGCCGAAGCCTGGCTCGGCTGTGAGGGGTGGGGGTCCCACTCACCCAGGAATGCTCTGACGGTGGAGATGGAGTCGCGGTGCCCGTTGCGCACGGGCGGCGGCGGCGGCGGGGGCCCGGCCGGGGTGCGGGTGGGGGGCGGCGGGGGCTTCCCCCGGCTGGGGGGCTCGGCGGGGCCGTGCAGTCTGTAGGGGGGCGGGGGCGGGGGGGCGTCGCGCCCTCCGTTCCGCAGCATGGGCGGCGGCGGCGGCGGAGCTGCAGGGACAGCGGGGTCAGCTTTCCCGGGGCAATCCCAGGGACATCCCCCGGAGCGTTCCAGGCCAGACCGTGGCCCGGGGATGCTCCTCGTGTGCCCGGAGATTTCCTGCTCGCTCCTGACATCTGCATTCCTCATCTCTCCACCAGCTGCAGTGCAGGGACCGGCCAGCCCTGCTGACCCATGGCTCACCATCCATCCCAGGGGCTGCTCCAGCCCCATGTGCTCCCTCCCAGCCCACTCTGCACCAGAGGGGATCCCAGGAGCAGCTACGATCCAAAGAGTCCAAGGGCAGCAGCTCCACACGGAGCCAAGATGCTGCCTGCCAGGACTGGAAGCCACATCCGCAGTGTCACCAAGGCAGTGACAGGACCCACAGCCCCTCTGACCCACCTCTCACTCCTGCCCAGCCTCCCGCAGAGGCTCCGTGGCAGTTCACGCTCCTCATTAGCCTAATTACACTCGAGCTGACAGCGCAGATCCCCAGCTGTAGCTCTGAGGAGGGATTCTGGCAGGGCCAGAAGGACGGAGCGGCTTGGCAGGGGCCCAGGCAGGAGCTGCGGTCTGGACGGGGAGCCCAGGAGTGCACGGGGGGGCACCAGGGCACAGCCAACACCAGTCCCAGCCACGGGGACACATTCCAGAGGGCTGCACACCCAGGGAAAGGCTTCTCCCTGCTCTGCCACAGCTTTTTGCACCCTTCCAGTGACATTTAGGAAGCTCAGGGGAGCTATGCTCTCACACATTGTCATCTCCCACCCCAGGAGAGCACGGGCAGGAGTTGCCCAGCTGCAACCCACCGCCAGCACCGTGCTTGGAAGGAGCTGGATGGTCATGGGACATGATCAAGGACATGTGTTAAATATGGCACTGCAATATCTGCCCCAGCTCAGCCCCATCACCACATGCAGAAGACTCACTGTGCCCCGAGGTCAACTCCTGCCTGTCACCTCCCACCCTGATCACCCCAGAGCGAGCAGCTCTTACCTGCTCCACGGCTCGGGGGGTCTCTGGCCGGCGGCGGGGGGCGGCCGCTCTGCAGGGACGGGGAGGCAGCAGCAGGCGGCGGCGGTGCCAGACCCCGCAAGGAGCCCGGCGCCTTCCTGTGCAAGGAGTTGTGTCTCTGCGGCAGCTCCGGGGCCGACTCGCTGCTGGGGCTGGAGGGGCCGTTGGGCACACCGGGGGGCTGCCGGTACGGGGGAGGTGGCGGGGCCAGAGACTGAGCGCCCGAGCGGAGGCTGACGGGGGAAGGAGGGGGTTTGATGGGCGGCGGGGCGGGGGGTCCGTCCCTGCCGCCGGGCAGGCGCTGTCCCGGGGTGGGCGGCAGCGGCTTCTCCCGGTTGTAGGGCGAGGCCTTGGCGTGCGCTGCAGGCGGGGCCGGGGGGGCGGCGGCGCGGCGGCCCGGCGGAGGGGGCGGCGGGGCCGAGGAGCTGTGCTTCATGCCGGTGCCACCGGCGGTGCCGGGCCGGGACAGGTCGGGCAGGGAGGGTCTCTGCGTGCGCGGCAGTTCCGGCGGGGACCCCCGGCTGCTGTCGGCATCGTCCTGAGGGCGGCTGTTGCTGGCCGGCACGGGGGGCCTGGGAGCAGCGGCTCGGGAGCCAGGGACTTGTAGTGTTTGTTTAGTGGAGCTGTCTGCGGGGAAGGAGAGCACAGTGAGGGGTTGGGGACAGCACGGGAGCAGTGCCCTGTCCCTGCACGAGGGCCAGGCCACAGGAACGGCCAGGGACGGCTGTTTGGCACACGCAGGGAGCTGGCACTGAGCACAGCCACACACAGCTCCTTCTCTCACCACTCTACTCTGTGGCTACCACAGAGAACACACAGAGTTCAGCAATACACGCAAATCCTGAGCTCTCCAAGAAGTCTGTGTGTGGGGCTGAGGCTTGGGGAGGGCACAGCTGGCCTGAGCCACTCATGGGATGTGATCTGGGGTCCCGCCTCTTGGCAGCTGAAATCCCCAGGGATACACAGTGACATCCTCCACCCCTTCCTGCTCAGGGCCCTCCCCAGGGACCCCCACACAGACGACGGGCCAGTGGCCATTACCTGAGCTGTCCTTGGCTGCCACAGGTCTGAGCTTGGGAACGCCGCCCTGGAAGAGGCCGCCCTTGGGCTGGATGGCAGCTGAGCCGGAGCCGTAGCTGCTGCCGCCGCTGCCCTTGGGCTCTGAAAGGAGGGAGGCAAAGAGGTTAAGCCTAGAATTATCGGCTCCTCCAATGAGGAGCTGCTGGGAACCAGATGGGCAAGCGCCCTGAAGGGTATGGCAGCGCCCAGCGTGGGGCCGGGAGCCTCCTGGGGACTCACTTTCTAGGATGGGTGCACTCCGGTCATTGATTTGGGTCACTTTCCTGAGCTTGGTCCCTTTACAGATGTCCTGCAGGAGAGCCCCACGGCCCCGCTGCTCCTCTCGGCTCAGCTTGGGCGGTTCCGTGTTCGCCTGGAGAGGAGCAGCAGCTCAGCACCTCCCCAGGACAGGAACAGCCCAGCTCCACATTCCCACCTCCCAGAGCACCCACCCCTGCCACAGCCAGCCTTCTCCAGGGGCAATTCCTCTGGCAAGTGGCCCCATGTGGGGACAGGCCAGCTCCCAGCCTACCTGACTGAGGGTGGGGGGCGGCGGGGGGCCGGGGGGCGGCGGCGGGGGAGGAGGGATCGGCATCCTGGCGGCTCCGGGGTCTCAGTGCTGGGGGCAGGCCTGGGCACTCATGCCTGCAGGAAGGGAGGAAGCGGTCAGGGAAAAGCCAGCAGTGAAACACAGCCCCGGGGAATTGTGCTGGTGCCGTGTCCCTGCAGAGCAGCAGCTGGAGCTGCTCTCCCAGGCTGTCCCAACACCCTGGAGCTGCAGGTGCCAGAGGTGGGAGCCAGCACATCCCCACCCCAAATCCCCAGGGCTCCCACAGCGCCTGCAGTCAAAACCCAGAATTGTCTCACACAACCACCTCGCCTGAGCAGACAAAACCCGGCCAGGCTGATCCTGCACCATCCATCCACCCAGCTCCTCCAGCTGCAGCCGGAGGCTGCTCACTTGGGAGTGTGACAGTAGCCCGCCAGCACTGGCACGTGGCCCCATGGCCTCTCCAGCCATGGCCAGGGCAAATCTGCCAGATGGCTCCAGCTCCACAGCAGCCAGAGCAGCACAGGACTGCCCTGTGGCTCCCTCCCATCCCTGAATTTCCCAAACTCTTGTCTCCTCCATCAATAACCCCCCAGCACTGAAGGCTCTCTGTGCCCCACAACTCCAAAGCCCCCTCGAAGCTGTCCAAGCAGTCAGGGAAACCAGCTTTGCCAGCACAGATGTGGCAATGCTCCAGCTCCTCAGAAGCCCAGAAGGAACCAGTCTGGCACCACGGCTCACCTGGAACAGCTCCCGGGGCTCCGCGGGGCCCAGCAGCTCTGGTCGGCACTGGAGATGGAGCACAGAGGGACTGGGGACAGGAAGGGGAGCCTGAATCACTGGGAAGTCACAGGCCCTCGTGCTGCTGACAGCAGAGCTCAGGTAGGGCCTCCCAGAGCACCGGCTCAGGGAATAGCAATGTGATGACTGGAGGCCTTGCTCACCACATGGAGAGTCCCAGCAGCTCAGGACAGACCCTGAGGCAGGGGACAAATGTCCCTCTCTGGGCCACAGATGTCCTTCCCACAGGAAAAAGCTATTCCACAATCACTAATGGGAACCATGCCACCAACAAGAGGAAAGGACAGGGCAGTTTCACACCTGAAACTCCCAATTTCCGAGCCCTGACCTCCAGGGCAGGTGACAGAGGGCACGGGAACAGCCCCCACTGCAGGGAAAGTTCCTTTATGACTCAGGTTTGTACCAGGTATTACCAACCAGATCCCTTCTCACACTCATCTCCTGCTAGATAAACTACAACTTCCTAATCCCACAGGACACAGGTCCATCCTCTGTCAGACATTCCCAGGGTGTGAGAACGGGAAGCAGGGAGCAGCAGCATGGCTGCCACAGCAGCAGCTCCCCTGCCCTCGGGCAAACCACTGGCTCTAGGGTTCAGGGAGATAAATAAATACCTAAACTGCCTTTTAATTAAAATCAGCTCTTCTAGCCTGTGAGAAGTCCTCAGCTACAGCTTCATCAGGAAGACATTCCTGCCTCTATCTCATGGCATTTTCCAAGTCCCTGAGGCCCCCAGCTCCCCAGTGCTCTCCCATAACAAACGTGCTGCTCCTTCTCCCCAGCCCGAGCTCGAGGCCTCCCAGCCAAATCTGAGATCCATCGATCCCTCCGGACACTCCAGTCAGGAACAACACCCAGCAAACCCATCCAGCCTCAGCCTTTCCCACTGGAGCAGGATCACAGACAGCTCTGAACGTGCTCGTCTGGGACGTGTTGGAACAGGAACACTTTTCCCTGTGCTCCTTCCCACCCGCAGTGGGATCACAGGGCCAGGGTGGCACGAGTGGCTCCGGGCAGAGCCCCAGCCATGCTGGATCAGCTGCCGGAGGGAATGAGCAGGGATCCAGCTGAGGAACACGCCAGGTAATGAGACTCCTGACTCGGTCTCGTGTGTCACAGCCCTGAGCCAGCACAGGAGTGATGCCAGGGCCACCACCTTCCGACCCACGGGAACGTCACGCATTGTGTCCCCGCTCTGCTCCTGTGCCAGCTGCTTACTCCCAGGGTGACACTTCCCTCCCTGGCCCCTGTGACAGCAATTCATCTCACAGACACACAAATAGGGATTTGTCAGCTGGCACAAACCATCCAGTGCCACCCGTGCCAGGCCAGCACTGCTGGGGTCTCTCAGTGTGACCTGCTGACACCCTGTGACAGGCTCCAGACAGACCACAGGGACAATCCACAGGGACAATCCACAGGGACCTGCAGGACAACGGGGGTATTTCTATAAACAGATCACGAGTCACTATCTCCCCTCTAAGGTGCCCTTACAGCAAAACCTGCGCTCGGATCCAGGCTCTGACCTAGAAGAGCGAGAGGAAAGGAGAGAAGAGTTTAAGCTAAAGCAGCTTGAGGATAAACTGGAGCTGAATTCCCAAGAAACAGGTCATTCCATTTCGGTGCACGGCCCCGTTCGGGCTGGGGATTAACAGCAAAGGTCACATTGAAAAACCAAAATCGAGAGGCCCCGAACTCAGCGCACGGCTGGGAAAAGCTCAGAGCTCCGGGTGGGAACGGTGCCTTTGAAATACAGCCTGGATCTTTCATGTGCAAGAAGACAGACCCAGCTGATACAGATTAGGGAGACAGGAGCTAAATCCTCCAGGAAAAGAAAAAAGGGGGGGAGTTCTCCTCCCAGCACCCCTTCATGCCTGGCAGAAGTTATCCCTGTGAACAACACTCAGACTTCTCTGCGCTCCTTCTCCTTTGTTCTTCCCTACCAGGACCTTTCCACCAAGACACATCAGAGCCTCTGAGGGCTGCACAAACTGTGGTGGCAGCTCCCAGGGAAAGCGGCTGAATCCAGAGACACTAGTGGATAAAAGCTGGGCTGAGGCAGGAGGGGCAGGTTTACACCGTGCCTTTGCTCTTCCAGTCCAAACCAAACCTCAGGAAAGCTCTGAGCAAAGCAGGAGGAAAACAAGGTGTGAAAAGCTGTCCCTTGGGAGGAGGGAGAGATCAGCAGATCGAGGTCACCCTGTGGAAAGCTGCTTCAGAGCTGCTGTTCCACTCGCTGGAGCCCACCATGGCCACAGACGCCTCGGCAGTGTTTTGGATCAGCACTTCCCTGTCAACCCTGGCATCAAAACATTACTAAACCCCAAGAACTTGACATTCAGATGCCCCTTGTCCCCTAAAAGAGGGATTGGGCAGATCCAGCCCTGCCTGGGAGACACGCCACGTTTTCCAGGCATTTTTCAAGTCCCTGTTTGCCGTGGAGGGAACTGAAACGCCCTCCCCAGCAGCAGCCCCCATCCCGCTCATCCCGGGGGGATTGCTGCTGGAGCAGGACAGGCAGCAGCAGTGACCTTCAGCCGCCTATTTCCTCGCTTTTCAGGGGGATTTGGGCTCCGGGCGGATTTGTATTTCACATTTGCAAGCCCGAGCTGCAGCGCCTCATCCTCAGGGAGGCTTTGAACTGCAGATCAAGAGGAATTTCCACCCTCTGATGTCGGTGCAGAAATGCGGCCGCACCGGTTTGGGAACGACTTCCAAGGCTGGACCTCTCCAGCACCCGCCCCCGCGCCTTTATCTTCCCTCTCTTCCCATCCAAACCCGCAGTTCCTCGTTACCCCCTCCCAAATTCCAACCCTGTCCTCCAGAGCAGCCTGACATTCCTGCCCGCTCCCGAGGAGCTGAGGATGCTACATAAATAATTTATCCTGAGCGACAGCCATCGCAGGATTTAAGGTCATTCAAGCTTTTAAAATCCTATCAGCATGCTTCCCGAGCTGAGCTGCCAGCTCCATTTGGAGCATCCCGGCGCATCCCTGCGTGCAGACAGACAGACACGCTCCGGCCCCGCGGGATCCAGACGCTCCCTGTGAATTATTAACGACCCGCGGGCTCTGACGAGGCGTTTTTAACAAAAAAACCCCGATCTCCGGAGTTTCTAATTCCTCAGGGATGAGCTCCACAGCCTCAGTTTCCCCATCCACACACAGCTTCCACAACTTCAGTTTCCCTCTCCATCTGCAACTTCCACATCCTCAGTTTTCCTCTGCACGGTTTCCCTGGCCTCAGTTTCCCATCCCCGGCCACAGAACCCCCAGCTCAGTCTGTCCCTTGCTCCCATCTCATCCCAGGTCGCTCAGCAGAGGAAACCTTTAATCAGGAGCAAGGCACCCCGTCCCGAAATTCCGCTGCAGCAAAAGGAAGAGCAGGAAAAGCCCGTCCTGCCAGGCCTCCCCTTTGCCGGAGAGGCAAAAGGAAGCCGGGAAGGGAGAGGTGGCACACGAGGGGCTGGGCAGGAACCGAGGGGCTGGGCAGGAAGCGCTGAATTATTCCAGCGGGAGGAAGCGGCAGGAGACGCGGGGACTTCCCGGTTCCTTCGAGGCGGAGCTGGGAATTCCGGGTGCAGCGATCCCCGCAGGCAGAGCGGGATCCCGCGGCGCTCCCGGGGCACCGGCACTGCCGTCCGTGCTGCACCGGGAGCGGGGAGCCCTGCATGTGTCCCCCTGGCAACTCAGCTCCGGCGCTGCCCGGAAAAGCTGTGCCTGCCCCATCCCTGGAAGCGTTCCAAGCTCGGATGGGGCTTGGAGCAACCCCTTCCAGTGGAAGATGGGATTTAAGGTCATTTCCAGCTCGAGTCATTCCGGGATTCCATGGAACTCCGTGTCCGTGGTCATCCCTAAGCCACCACAGGTTTCAAAAGGTCCTTCTGTACCCCAAATAAGGTCCCCCCCTGTCCTGACAGGACCCAGTGCTGATCCAAAACCCTTTCTGGTTCTGGGCACCCACAGGGTGGGGGTCCAGAGGGGTCCCGGGAGTCAGTGTGAGGGTCTCAGGGGTCATAGAGGGGGTCCAGGGGGATCCAGGGAAGGGCAGAGGGGTCCCAAGGGTCATGGGAGGGGTCCCAGGCAGACCCAGGGGTCACACCGGGGGTCCCCAGCCCCTGGTCCTGCTGGTTCTGGACAGCCCCAAGGGGGTCTTGGGGAGGGGACCCTGCAGTGACCCAGGAGTCAGGGGGGAGGGGTCAGTGGGGTCATGGTGGGGGTCTCAGAGGCCACAGGGGGAACCCCAGGGGACACTCTGGGGGCAGAGTCTCCATGCTGGGGGTCCCCATGGTGGGTCCCCAGGCTGGGGGTCCTAGGGGGGAGGAGGGGAAGGGTCCAGGGCTTCAATATGGGGGTCTCAGAGGGGTGCCAGGAGTCACAGTGGGGGTCCCAGGCCCCCAGCCCTGCCAGCTCTGGAGACCCTCAGTTTTGGGGTCCTGGGGAAGGGTCCCTGAAGTGACCCAGGGGTCAGGGCAGGGGTCTCAAGACAGTCCCAAAGGATACCCTGGGGTCAGGGTGGAGGTTTGAGACCCCTGGTTCCAGCCATCCCAAAGACAGGAGTCCAAGAAGGGGTAGAGAAGTCCAGGAGGTCAGTGTGGGGATCCCAGGGGTTCCAGGCCACTGGTCCTGCCAGTCCCAGGCACACCCAGGGTGGGGGCACAAGGAGAGTCCTGGGGAGGGATCCCACACCTAAATCAGGGGTCAGGGTGGAGGGGTCAAGGACAGGACGGGGGGCTCAGTGGAGATCCACGGGGGTCCTGGGGATGGCTACAAGAGGTCAGAGTGGGGGTCCCCATGGTGGCGGGGTCACAAGCCCCCAGACCCGCAGGTTCTGGGCACACCCAAGCTGGGGGTCCAGGGCAGTTCTGGGGCAGGGTCCCGGAGGTGGGAGATCCCACAGGCGGCCCAGGGTCCAGGGGGTCCGTGTGGGGGCTCCAGCCCCTCCGGTTCCTGTCACTCCACTGCCGGCCCCGCGGACCCCTCAGACCCTCAGCCGGCCCCGGGCACCCCCAGCCCCGCGCAGGCCTCAGCGCGCCCCCAGCCCCGCCGCTCCCAGGCTCCGCACAGGCCCCACGCGCCCACCCCAAGCCACCACACCCCACACGGGCGTCCCGCGGCCGCAGTGCCGCCCCCCCGAGCCCCGCTCGCCCCGGCCCGGCCCCGCCGGTCCCCCCCGGCCCTCCCCCGCTCACCCGCGGCTCCTCCCGCCGCTCCCGGCCCCGGCCCCAGCCCCGCCGAACGAAATGGCGGCCCTGGCCCCTCTGCGCCTGCGCCGCCCAACAGGATGTGGGCGGGGCACGGCGAGGCGGCGGCGCCATGATGAGGAGGTCGGGCGGCCATGAGGGAGGCGCCCATCACCGCCGTGCTGGGAAGGGCACGGCGGCTCCGTGAGCGCCCAGTGCCGCCGTGTCCCGGTGAGCGAAGGCAGAGCGGCACCACCGGGAAGAAATTCCCCGCTCTGCGCCGAAACGCTGCTGAAGGCCCGTGGTGCCCCGACGGAGCACGGCTGTGGCCCCCTGTCCCCCCCTGCCTCGTCCGCCATATTGAGGAGGTCGGCCATGTTGAGAGGGTGACGGAAACCTTTGCGGCCGCCATGTTTGGAAGGTCCAAGATAGCTCGGCGGTGCCGCCATCTTGGGAAGGTCGGCGCCACTCCGTCAGCGCCGGGACAGTGACGTCATCGACAGCTGGGCTGTGACGTCACTCCCCCATTACCTCAATCCTTAGCATGACGTCAGAGCCAGGTGAGAAACAACCATCCATCTATAGCAGACAGGTGCTGGGACAGACTTTTATTGGGGCTCCCCGCCCCGCCCCCAGCTTAATTTTTTTTTTCTTTTTTTTTTTTTTTTCTTTTTTTTCCTCCTTTTTCTTAAAAAATAAATGTACAATTCCGGACAGCGGCCGTACAAAATATACACGTCTGGGGGGGGGTGGGGAGGAGGGGAGCGGGCCACACATACAAAAATAGANNNNGCAGCACCCAAGGGCCGGGGCTGGGCAAAGTGCGTCAGTGCTGGGGGGCTCCGGGCCCCCCGGGGGGTGCCGGGGTTGGGGGTCCCGGGCCGGGCCCCCCCTCACTGGCTGCCGGGCTCCAGCTTGTAGGAGAGCTCGAAGAGCAGGTTCTGGTTGTCGATGACGCGCAGCTGCCGCACGTAGGCCTTGGTCTGCAGCTGGGCCGGGGACGCCTCCAGCTCCAGGCCTGGGAACGGGAACGGGGATGGAGGGATGGGGATGGGAGAGTGGGGATGGAGGGATGGGGATGGGAGAGTGGGAATGGAGGGGAACAGGGATGGAGGGATGGAGATGGGAATGTGCAGAGTGGGAATGGAGGGATGGGGATGGGAGAGTGGGGATGGAGGGATGGGGATGGAGAGGATGAAGAGATGGGGAGAGTGCAGAGTGGGAATGGAGAGGATGGGGATGGAGAGGATAGAGGGACGGGGATGGGAGAGTGGGGATGGAGAGGAACAGGGATGGAGGGGAGGGAATGGGAAAGGGCAGTGTGGGCATGGAGGGAATGGGGATGGGAGAGTGGGGATGGGGATGGAGGGGATGAAGGGATGGAGATGGGAAAGGGCAGGACGGGGATGGAGACAATGGGGATGGGAGAGTGGGAATGGAGGGGATGGGGATGGAGGGGATGGAGGGATGGGGATGGGAAAAGGCAGTGTGGGGATGGAGGGGAACAGGGATGGAGGAATGGGGATGGGAGAGTGGGAATGGAGGGGAACAGGGATGGAGGGATGGAGATGGGAATGTGCAGAGTGGGAATGGAGGGATGGGGATGGGAGAGTGGGGATGGAGGGATGGGGATGGGAGAGTGGGAATGGAGGGGAACAGGGATGGAGGGATGGAGATGGGAATGTGCAGAGTGGGAATGGAGGGATGGGGATGGGAGAGTGGGGATGGAGGGATGGGGATGGGAGAGTGGGAATGGAGGGGAACAGGGATGGAGGGATGGAGATGGGAATGTGCAGAGTGGGAATGGAGGGATGGGGATGGGAGAGTGGGGATGGAGGGATGGGGATGGGAGAGTGGGAATGGAGGGGAACAGGGATGGAGGGATGGAGATGGGAATGTGCAGAGTGGGAATGGAGGGATGGGGATGGGAGAGTGGGGATGGAGGGATGGGGATGGAGGAATGGGGATGGGAAAAGGCAGTGTGGGGATGGAGGGGAACGGGGATGGAGGGATGGGGATGGGAGAGTGGGAATGGAGGGATGGGGATGGGAGAGTGGGGATGGAGAGGAACAGGGATGGAGGGGAGGGGATGGGAAAGGGCAGTGTGGGCATGGAGGGGAATGGGGATGGGAGAGTGGGGATGGGGATGGAGGGGATGAAGGGATGGAGATGGGAAAGGGCAGGACGGGGATGGAGACAATGGGGATGGGAGAGTGGGAATGGAGGGGAGGAGGGGAACGGGGATGGAGGGATGGGGATGGGAAAAGGCAGGGTGGGGATGGAGGGGATCAGGGATGGAGGAATGGGGATGGGAGAGTGGGAATGGAGGGGATGGGGATGGAGGGGAACAGGGATGGAGGGATGGAGATGGGAATGGGTCACCTGGGGATGGAGGGATGGAGATGGGAATGGGCAGAGTGGGGATGGCGAGGATGGGGATGGAGGGGAGGCAGGGATGGAGGGATGGGGATAGGAGATGGGAGAGTGGGAATGGATGAGTGGGAATAGGGATGGAGGAAGAGGGATGGAAGGAGGGATGGAGATGGGAATGGGCAGAGTGGGGATGGCGAGGATGGGGATGGAGGGGAGGCAGGGATGGAGGGATGGGGATAGGAGATGGGAGAGTGGGAATGGATGAGTGGGAATAGGGATGGAGGAAGAGGGATGGAAGGAGGCAGGCATGGCAAGGCAGTGGTGGGGATGAGGGGATGGAGGGGATGTGGAAATGGAGGGGATGGAAGGGACGGAGGGGATGGAGGAAGGAAATGGGGATGGCAACATGAAAGTGGGGATTGAAGGATGGAAGAGATGCAGGGACAGGGATGGGGATGGAATGGCCACGTGGGAATGGGGATGTGGGGACAGGGGTGAAAGGATGGGGATTCAGGCATGCAGGGATTCAGGCATGCAGAGTGAAGGGACGAGGATGCAGGAATTTAGGGATTCGGGGATGCAGGGACGTGGACAAAGAGGTCTGAAGATGCTCTGGCCACGTCCCCATCCCTCAGGGCCAGCACTGCGGGTTCAGGGCTGTGTGGGGCTGCCCTGCAGTGCCCCCCTCACCCCAAAAGTGCCCCCCTCACCCCAAGAGTGCTTCTGCACACCCACCCACCCCTCAGGGACCCCCCTGGGTCCTGCTCTGCACCCAGGACTCCCCGAATCCTCCCACCCCCCAGAGAGGGGAGCCCCAAACCCTGGGGGAAGGGGGGGTCCTCCAGCCCCTCAGGGGAGCCCCCTCCCCCCTGCCCTCATCCTGGGGGTCCCTCTGCCCCATCCCCCCCTGGAACCCACCAGTTTCTCCACGTTGACCAGCCCGTCCAGGAGGGTTTTGCTGCCTTCATGCAGGAAGGTCAGATCTGGGGGAGAGAGGGGGGTCCCGTGGGGTGTCAGAGGGACCCCAACCCACCGAGGGGAAGCCCCTGAGACCCCCCCTCACCTTTGAGGATGAGAGGCACGAAGGGGATGAGCGGGGGCTTCATCTTGGCCAGCACCTCCCTGTAGGTCTTGTGGTTCCTGCAGGGGTCCTGGGGGGAAATGGGGTCGGGGTCAGGCTTTGGGGGGGCTCCCCAGGGATGCCCTGGATCCCCCCCATGCTGGTGGCCATGGGTATGGGGCTGGTGGCCCGGGGGAGAGGGGCAAGGACACCCCAGGACACCCTGGGACACCTCAGGAATGTCCCAGCACCCCAAACACCCCCAGGGGAGGCCTGGGGACCCCCCCCCAACAGCCACAGCAGCCCCCACACCTCTCACCCACCGTCAGGTTCTCAAACTTCCGAAAGAGATTCTTGAATTTCCCTGGGAGCTTCTGGAACACAAAAAAAATAGAGGGGAGAGGGTAGGAAGCATCCAGCAGGGCCAGAGAGCACCAAAGGGGGGGCAGGAGGTTCTGGGAGAGCCCAGGAAAGGCTCAGGAAGCATCTGACGGTGTCCAGAAAGGTCTGGGAGCACCCAGGGGTGCTCTGGGAGCACCCAGAGGGGGCCTGGCAGCACTGAGGTGGGGGTGAGAGGTGCTGGAGGGTTCCAGGAGCACTCAAAGCGGGGTCTGGAGGAACCCAGGAGAGGTCTGGGAGCAGCCAGGCGTGGGCATGAGCATCCCAAGGGTCCTGGGAGCACCTGGGCAGTGTCAGGGGGCACCCAGGGGTGCTCTGGGAGCACCCAGAGAATCCTGGGAGCATCCAGAGAAGTTCCAGGGGGGAAGGGAGCTCCTGGGGGGTTCTAAGAACACACAAGGAGGGTCTGGAAGAACCCAGGAGAGGTCTGGGAGCAGCCAGGTCCTATAGGACTCCCTACCCTCCCCAGGGACCCCCTGACCCCGAGGGAACCTTGCCCCACAGTGACCCCAGACCCCATAGCACTCCCTGCCCTCCCTGGGAACCCCTGACCCTGAGGAAACCTCAGGACCAAGCAAACCTTGTCCTATAAGTACCCCAGACCCTACAGGACTCCCTGCCTTCCCCAGGGACCCCCTGACCCACAGGGAACCTCAGCATTAGGGGAACCTTGTCCCAAAGGGACCCCAGACCCCACAGGACTCTGTGCTCTCCCCAGGGACCCCCTGACCTAGAGGGAATCTCAGGACCAAGCAAGCCTTGTCCTACAGGGACCCCAGACCCCACAGGACACTCTGCCCTCCCCAGGGACCCCCTGACCCTGAGGGAACCTCAGGACCTGTCCCACAGTGACCCCAGACCCCCTAGGACTCCGTGCTCTCCCCAGGGACCCCCTGACCCTGAGGGAACCTTGTCCCACAAGGACCCCAGACCCCATAGCACTCCCTGCCCTCCCAGGGACCCCCTGACCCAGAGGGAACCTCAGGACCTGTCCCACAGTGACCCCAGACCCCCTAGGACTGCTCTCCTCAGGAGCCCCTCTGTGTCTGACCCCCGGCCCCCCCGGAAAGGGTCGGGGAGCACCCGTGGGTGCTCGGAGGGGCGCAGGAGGCCGGGGGGCCGGGGCAGCCCAGCCTCACCTCCCAGGTGAGGCGCAGGCGGCTGACGGCGGCGTTGTTGAGGCCGATGACGATGGCGTAGAAGGAGAGCATGTCCTGGTTCTGCTTGCAGCTGGCGAGGGGGACACGGCGTGAGGGGGGGGCCGGGCGCCGCCGGGACCCCCTGGCAGCCCCCCCGTGCCCCCCTGGCTCACATGGCAGCGATCTTGATGAGCTTCTTGAGCAGGTGGGCGCGCTTGCCCAGCCCCTCGCAGAGCAGCAGCTCGGTGCCCACCCAGTGCTGCACCTCGCTGCAGCGCTGCAGCAGCAGCTCCAGGTTCGCCGTCTCGCGCCGGCCGCGCTCCCCGTGGAACACGTAATCCACGAATTCCAGCTGCGGGGACACAGAGTAGCAAACGGATTATTTGAATTTATTTTAATTTTGTTATTATTTATTTCTTGTTAAAATATTTATTTTACTATTATTATTTAATTATTTATCATATTTTATTACTATTTAATTTATATTAATTTTATTATTATTTAATTATTTATTAATAAATTATTTATTTAATTAATGTTATTTAGTTTTTTATCATATTTTATTACTATTCAATTTATATTAATTTTATTATCTAATTATTTATTAATAAATTATTTGTTTAAGTAATATTATTTAATTATTTATCATATTTTATTATTAACTTATTTTAATTTTATTACCATTTATTATTAAATTAATTCATTCTTTATTATTAAATTAATGTATTATCCATTATTAAATTATTTATTTATTATATTTTATTAGTATTTAATTTATTTTAATTTAATTATTATTTATTTATTATTAAATTATTTTATTATTTATTATTTAATTATTTATTTATTTATTATTATTTAATTATTTCTTATATTTTATTATTATTTAATTTATTTTAATTTTATTTATTTTAATCAGCTATTTTTTGACTGAAGTTGTTCCCTGCTGGAGAATGATTGGTGTTGAATGGTTGCAGAAGGCTGAGCAAATGTTTTGGTAGGCTATGCTGTACTGTACTACACTACTATTAAAAACTGTACCAAAGAAAAAATAGAAAACTATAAATAAATAAATAAATAAATTTTTATATTTATTTATATATATAAAACCAAAACTATACTAAAGGAAAAATATAAAATTATATAAAAATAAATAATTATAGATACAACTACAATATATATAAAACTATACTAATATATATATAACTATAAATAAATATATATTAAAAACTATATATATAAAATGATACTAAAAATATATAACTATATATAAATAGATATTAAACTATTATATATATAAAACTATACTAAAGAAAAAATGTATTTAAAACTATAAAGAATTATATATAAAATGATAATATATATAAAACTATACTAAAGAAAAAATAGAAAACTATAAATAAAACTATATATAATATATATAAAACTATACTAAAAATATATAAAACTATATAAAAATAAATAATTATATATACAATTATAATATATATAAAACTATACTAAAAATATATCTATAAAACTATAGATAAATAAATAAACCTATAATATATATTAATCTATACTAAAATATAAAACTATATTAAAATAAATATAAAAACTATAATATATATAAACTATGCTAAAGAAAAAATATATAAAAACTATAAACACATAAATAAATAAATAAATTTTTAAAACCTATAATGTATATTAAACTATTTTATATATATATATTTATATATATATTTTATATATTTATATATATGTAAATATATATAGTGGGCACAGGAGGAGGGTGGGCACAGCTATACCAAATTAAAAACGGACATCTTTACCCAACAGTCCGACACACACATGGCTCCAATTGGTCAAATGAGATAAAACCACTGCCACTAGAATCTAATTAACAAATCCCTTTTAGCAAACAGTCTCCGTAACACATTCCACACGTGCCAAACAGCAAGCGCAGAAATGGAGACAAGAATTGTTCTTCTTCTCTCCGTGAGCTTCCTCACAGCATCTCAGGAAAATCCTGAGTGAGAGAATTATGTGTTCCTCTGTTCAGGGAACATGTGAACGCCACGCGTGTCCCCGCGGGACCCCCCGAACCTCGTGGATGCAGCGGAAGAGCTCCCAGTGGAAGGCTGTCAGGTGGTTGGCCACGTCCTCGGGCTCGGCCCGGTGGATCTCGGTGTCCCCCGGCACCACCTGGATCTCCTCGGGCAGCGGCACCTGCCAGGGGACAGCGGACGGGCTCAGGGCTGGCAGGGTCCCCGCGGTCCCCCCGCTCTGGCCGTGCCCGGTGTCGGGGTGTCCCCGCCCGGTGTCGGGGCTCACCAGGGAGTCCAGGGTGTCCCTGGTGCAGGCGAAGAGGTGGCTGTTGATGCCCAGGGTGGTGAACACGCACTCCTCGCTGGGCTGCAGCACCGCTTTCTCTGCCGGGGGGGCACGGGCTGGGGTCAGCACCCCCTGCGGACCCCCCAGCCCTGCCCGCAGCCCCCCCAGCCCCCGGGCACCTCCGGACGAGGCCATGGTGACGAGGATGAGGGCGTCCCCGCGGGCGCTCTGCTCCTCCGAGTACTGCAGCTTCTCGGTGACCGAGGCCAGGATGTCCTGCACCGAGGCCGAGAGGCGGCTGCGGATGGTCACGTACGAGTGGTCGGGCATGTACACGCGGCAGAAAACTGGGGAGAGGGCGGGGGGTCAGCGCCGGGCACCCCCGCACCACCCCGGGCACTGCCCACCGGGGAAACTGAGGCACGGAGCGGCCACGGAGAGGATACAGCCCCATACAGTGGCTGGCGGGTCACGGAGGGGACCCCCGTGCCACCTCAGGTCCCCCCAAGGTCACTCACTCTCGTCAGAACCCCGGAATGCCACGCGGGTCTGCAGGCAGGAGTCGATGCGTCGGAAATGCCGGAACAGCGGCTTCACCTGCTTGTTCGGGGGAGGGGTCTCGTCGGCCACCCTGGGGGGCACAGCACAGGGCTCAGGCAGGGCCCCGGACCCCGGGGCTGCACCCCGAGACCCGCGGGGTGGGCACAGGAGGAGGGTGGGCACAGGAGGAGGGTGGGCACAGGAGGAGGGGTCCAAGGCTGCGCATGGCGAGGGCACAAGGGGGGCACAGAGTTGGATGTGAAGGTGCCACCAGGAGGGCACCAGGGTGGGTGGCCCTGGGCACCCCCAAGGGCCACAACTCCTTGTCCTTCCTGGGAACTCCCTGACCCACAGGGACCCCCAGGACCCTCTGCCCTCCCCAGGGACCTCCTGACCCAGAGGGAACCTCAGAACCAAGCAAACCTTGCTCCACAGGGACCCTAGACCCCATAGGACTCCCTGCTCTCCCTGGGAACCCCTGGGTGGGTGACCCCTGATCCTCCCAGAGACCCCTGACCCCCAGGACCCCCTGACCCCCTTCTCACTTGAGCTCCACAGTCTCCACGAGCTGGTGCAGCTTGATGATCTCGTCCTCCAGCTCGTGGTACAGCGACGTGTCCTTCATGATGAGCAGGTAAAGCTCCTGTGGGGCGACAGCGCTCAGGGCCGGGACCCCCGAGACCGAGATGGGGGGGCCACACGGGGAGGGGACACCCACCTTGATGACCTTCCCGGCGCTCTCCTCCTCCTGCAGCAGCCCCTTGTAGGTCTCGAGGAAGTGCAGCAGCACGGCCAGCACCGCCCGCTTGCGCCGCAGCCCCGCGCCCTCCTCCCAGCGCGCCGGGGGGCTGCCCGCCGCCAGCACGAAGGTGCCACTGTCAAGGAGGTGCCACGGCAAGGAGGGACCCTCGGCCACCCCCGCCACACCGAGGGACCTCACTGAGGGTCGAAGTGCCCTCCCTGGTGGCAGCACACTGCCCACCTTGCCCCCAGACTCATAGCCCACCCTCGTGGCACCCCAATCCCTTTCTTGCTGCTCATGTGAGCATCCCCACAGCACCCCTGCTGCCCTCCCCTTGTCCCCCTTCTCCTTGCAACCCCCATGCCCACTGTTTTGTCACCCTCGTGGCCACCCTTGTGCCAGCTCCACGGCACCCTGGTGCCCGTGCTGGTGCCCTCCTGGCTGCACACTCATGCCAGCTCTTGTGCCACCACCATGTTCCCTTCATGGCCTCGTTATGCCCACCCTCACTGCACCCCAATACCCTCCTCATGCCCATCCCCAGACCACTCCTGCCCCACTCAGCCTCCCCACTGCACCCACCCCATTCACAGCGCCCTTGTTCCCACCCTCACTGCACCCCAGTGCCCCCCTCGTGCCCACCCCCGCGGCCCCCCAGGATATTGCTGGTGCAGCTGCTGCAGGAAGCGCTCGGTGGGCAGGAACAGCGAGTGGGTGAGCACGATGTCATCCAGCAGCGACTCTGGGGGGACACGCATGGTCACACCCCCCCAAAAAGCCCCCCGACACCCCCCTCCATGCCCGGCGGGGTGTCTGGGTGAGGGGAGCGGCGGTAACTCGCAGGGTGACACCGGGAGCGGCCCCACGCGAACCCCCCCGCGCCGGCGCTGACTCAGGGCCCGCTCCCAGCCCCGGGGCAAGCGGGCCCGGCCGAGCCGGTGTGGGGGCAGAGGCGCCGGCAGGGCGGGACCGGGGCCGCGACGCCCCGGCACACCCGGGAGCCCCGTGAGAGCCCGGCCGCGGGCACAGCAGGACACGGCCCAGGGAAACTGAGGCAGGCAGCACCGGGCGGGTGCCACAGCCGGGCTCCGTGGGGCAGCACGGGTGGCACCGCCCTGTGAAGGTGTTTTGGCGAGGCCAGGTGAGCCGAGGGCCCGGTGCCGGCGTCTGTGCCCGTCAGAGCTGGCATCAGCTGTGACCTTTGGACGGGGCACCGCTCCCTCGCCCGGCACCAGCACAGCCCCCGTGCCCCGGGGGTCCTGTGGTGGGACCCCAGAGCCCATCCAAGGCCCAGGGAGCTGATCCACGGAGGGGCCGTGCAGAGCATCCCCCCAGGCACTGCCCAGTCCGTTAACCCGGCCACGCAGCAGCGCCAGGCCAGGACAGAGGATCCCCTGACGCTCCCGCGCCGGGCACGGCGCCCAGGGGGCATCAGCTGCTGCTGAAAGCAGGACAGGCAGTCTGGGGCACAGGGACAGGCAGGGGCACGGCAGCACGGGGGGTGCAGGTGCACAGCCCCCCACTCCCCCAGCCCCCTGCCCTGAATGCAGCCCCCTCTCCAGGTTCTGCCTGTGGGGCAGGAGCTGAACACTCCCCCCATCCCTGCCTCAGTTTCCCCACCCCTCTGCAGCACTCACGCTGTACCCCAGACTCACAGGGATGTTTCCCCGTGTTGGGACCCCCGAGCTGGCTCCTGCCCCCCTGCTCCCTGCCAGCCCGGGCACCACCAGGCCTGGCAGCGTGCTTGTGCAGGCAGGACCTGGCGCTGCCAGTCCCAGCTCGCCCCTACCCGAGGGCTCCTCTTGGTGGTTGCACCCAACCCCGGCCCTGGCATCACTAGAGCAGGGGGCTGGCAGCGGCCTGGGGTCCCCGACGCCCTCTGATCGCGGCAGCCGAGGGGGATTGGCCGGGACAGGGATCCCCGCGGTGTGGGAAGGCTCCCACCCACCTGCAGCCAGCCTGGCTCCCGCCCAGCCCTGACACCGAAACCACCCCTGGGCACGGGCAGCCACGGTGGGACAGCACCGGGAGGCCTGTGCCAGGGAAAGGGGCACCCAGCCGGCCCCCCCTGCACTGCAGCTCCCGTCGGGGCTAATTTTAGCACCAGGAGGATGTTGAGGACCATCCAAGCGGGAGGTGGATGCTGCAGTGACTGCCGGTGCCCGGCCACCCGCGGCCCCCACCGAGCTGGCGCTGCCACTGAGCCCGCATCCCCCTGCCCGCCCCTCCGCCGTGCTCTGCTGCCCACCCCACAGATCCCTGCCCACCCCATGCCACAGAGCCCTGCCCCGGCGGGGACCCCGCTTTGACCTTGTCACCCCAACCGGGCGCCGCTGTGCCCTGTGCAGGACCACCCGCCTCACCGGGCACCAGTGTCGCCCACCCCGCTGTCCCCCTGCCCAGCATCCCCCGGCGCGTCCCCTCCGCAAGCAGCGGCCGCCCCCGGCCCCGGTTTCTCCGCGCTCCGCCGCACCGCCCGCGATCCCGGCGCTCCCCGCAGCCCGTCCCGGCGCTCCCGCAGCCCCGTACCTGCCCCGCAGCCCCTCCCGTGTGCAGCCGCCGGCAGTCGGTCGAGGAGCGCGGCCAGGAGCCGCTCGGGGGGCGCGGGCGCGGCGGGGGCGCAGCCGCAGCCGCAGCAGCACCGGGCGGCGGGCGGCGGCTCCGGGCTCGGCGGCTCCCGCTCCCGGTCCCGATCGCGGTCGCAGCCCGGTGACGGGTCCTCGGGAGAGCGGAGCGGCGCCTCGGGCGGCCGTAGCTCCAGCCAGCGGCCCTCGCCCCCCGGTACCGGCCCCGCGGGCCCCGCCGGCTCCTCGGGGGAGGCGGGCGGGCGCGACAGGCTCTGCCGCCGCGGCGCCGCCACCGACCCCGGCCCCGGTACCTGCCCCGGGGGGGCGGCGGGGCGGACGGGCAGGTGCGATCCCGGCTTCTTCAGCAACTTCTCCAGCGGCTTCATGGCCGCCCGGGCGCGGCGGCGGCGGCGGCTCAGGGGCCCATCGGCGGCGGTGGCGGCTCCGTTCGGCTCCGCTCGGGCTCGGGCCGGCTGCGGTGACACCGGCTCGCACCGGGACACGGTCCAACCCCCCACCGCAGCCCCGCACAGGTGATGCGTTACGCACCCCCGCACCAACCTCCCCGCATTCCCCTGTCGCATCCCCGGGGTGCCACCACGCTCCCCCCTACACACAGCGGACAGCCTGGGGGACACAGCGCAGAGCCTGTCACACACCGCGACCGGGGGGCACAGCCCCACAGCCCCTGCCCCACACCCCCGGCACATCCCCGGTTCCCCCCCGCGCACCCACACAGTTCCCCATGCCAGCCCAGGGGCACATGGCACCGCTCCTCCCCAGTGTCCCCTGCACGGGGGGCACATCCCCACTGTGGGGTGAGCCACCCCCCGACCCCCAGCCCAGCTCTCTGCACCCGCCGCAGCGTGGGAAAAGGCCGGGGGTGGGTGCGAGATCCCCCAGCCTGGCAGCCCTGGGGCTGGGATGCCCCGCGGGCAGGGTGGGCAGCTCGGGGTGGCTGCCAGACCCCCCCACTTCCGCCGCCTGCCAGGCTGGAATGGGCCCCGGCGTGCCGGGGCAGGTGCCGGGGCAGGTTCTGGGGCAGGGCAGGGCCAGATGTGGCGCTCGCCTGGGGCTGATCCTCCTGCCCCATGAGCACCCATCCTGCCCGTGCCCGCTGCCCCCAGCCCCACCTCGCACCCTCTGGGCGGGCCAGCAGGTGCCAGTCCCCTTCTCCGGCTCCATCCCCCTGCAAAACCACGGCCCTGCGGCTGGGATGGCGGCAGCGGCCGGGGGGACACAGCAAGTGACCCCCTGGCCTTTGCTGGGCCCCACTGCCCAGGGCGTTCGGGTAGAGATGGAGGAGCGAGGGTCCCGGCCGTTCCCGCTTTGTTCCCGCTTCGCCTCCACCCGGCAGTTGCCTGGCAACTCCATCCGTGCGGCTGCCACAGAGCAGCAAAACACGTCCCCACATCCATCCCCATCCCCGGCTGCAGGAGGTCCTGTCGGGATGGCACGGCACGGCCCGGCCCGGCACGCCCCTCCTCTGTTCCTCCAGCCTGCAGAAACCCCACAGCCCATCCAACACCCCCAAAAAATCCCACTCTGCTGAGCTCCTCCATCCCCTTTCCCCACAGCACCAGCACAAGGGTTCTCAGATGTGGGTGCAAGCGCTGCTGCTGGCCAGGTTCAGCCACGCAGAGAGGGGCTTCTCCTGACAGCAGGAGGGGAAACTGAGGCACAGAGAGACCCCCAAAACCCCGCTCACTGGTGGCAATGGGGATGCACTGTGCCACACGAGCAGGAGGCACCTGGAGCACTGTGCCACGCTGAGGGCAACGCTCCCCCTGGGAAAGGTGCTCCAGATCTGGCCTGTCCCATCCCCTCTCCCCCTGTCAGCAGGGATGGGGGCACTGCTGGTGCAGAGCGAACTATTGGCTTAATTAATTTTCTGTTATTTCTCCTAACGAGCTGGGATCCGGAGCGGGCGCTTCCCTCGGTTGGCAGGCAGCGCATTCCCCCGCCCCGGCAGCGAGCCGGGGGTGCGAAGCCTCCAGGCACTGCTCAAAACAGACCGTGTGTAGGAGGGAAAAATTACACCCCGGGAAAAATCCCTCTCCAAGCCAGCGCCTTAACCCACTTCCCAGCTGCAGCGCTGGGAGAAGGGAGTCAGGCACTTGGGGAAGGGGAGAACCACCATGAGGTTGGGGCAGCTCCTCCATGAGGTCCCTGTGAAGGGCTGAGCCAAATCCTGCTCTGCTCAGACCTGATCCTGCTGCCAGGGAGGGAAACTGAGGCAGTGGCACTGGGGAGGGATGGGGTAGTACAGCAATGTGGGCAGGAAGCTGATGCCTGCTGCTGCTGCTGCTGTTGGAACTGCTGTGGGACTGCCAGAAATGAGAGCAGAAACTGGGGAGAACTGAAGGGAGGAAAAAGGGGGTGCAAAGGAGGGATTTGGGGTCCCCCTGCCACTCACAGCCACCCTTCCACCACGGCACAGGCAGGGCCCAGCAGCATCCTTCCCCTGCCAAGCCTGCCTGCAGCAGGGCACAGCTCACTGTGATGCTCCTTCCACAGGATCAGGGTGTAACAGGAGTGGGGTGTGCCCCCACCTCTCTTGGGTGTGGGAGGGGGCTGGCAGGAGGCTGCCGAGGCGGAGGCGGCGCGGCACAAACGCGCGGGCGGCAGCTCCTGCACCACCAACACAACAGTTGGTGCTTCCCCGTGAGCCAGGGAGGCTGGGGGAGAGGAGGGGGCTCTCATCAGCCCCCCAGACAGCCAAGGGGCTCCCTCCAGCCCCGCTGCTGGGGCAGAGCTGGGCTGGGGACGGGTGGCAGCTGCTGTCAGGGATGTGGGGGTGAGGGCGGCTGGTGCCAGGCACAGCAGAGCTGCAATTTCAGTCCCACTGTGAGCTCCTGAGAAGGGCAGAGCTGTACCTAGGAAGAGCAGAGTGGCTCCTGGGAAGGGAGAATGGCAGTTCCTGGGAGACAGCAGAGGTGGCACTGCTCCTGCCAGGGAAGCTCAGGTGGATGCTGTCCCTGTGGGTGTCAGCCCCAGGAAGGACACACAAGAGCTGTCTGCTTCCTACAACACTGCTAGGGATGTGCATCCCACAGGATAGAGATACAAATAACACCAAAACCCTGGGATGGAGGTGTAAGGTCCAGGATTTCAGTTGTGTGACCAATGCATCAATGACATATAAAACATGAGGGGATTTTGCTTTGGTGGCTGAAACAAGACACAAAAGGTCATGGAGTCACAAACATCACACAAAGAAGGAATTTCTGCTGGAGAGCAAGGCATGGATGAGGGATCCACAGAGAGAATGAGCAGGTGGGTGCTGGCCACAGATGGGGACGGGGTGGCCGAGCCACCTCTCGCTCGGTGCCGTCCCCCTCAGGCAGTGCCCGCAGCTGGCACGTCCCCACGGCGTCCCGGCACGTGCTCAGGAGAGCAGCAGGAACCGGCAGGAACGGGCAGGAATCAGCAGCCGGCCCTGCCAAGTTTCCCAACGCAATTTGCAAACGGCTGCGAGGCCGTGGCCAAGCCGGGGCCGGAGCGGCGGGGCCGCTGGAACGCGGGATGCAGAGCGGCAGCACTGCGGCACACCAGAGCCAGCCGGGAGCAGCGTGGCACTGCTGCGGTGACAGTCACCCCATGGCGTCAGGAATCCCAAAGGGGACGCAAGGCTGCTGTGAGGCAGGGAGGCAGGAGCTGGAGTAGGGCTGAGGCGCTTCCTTGTGAGGCCGGAGCCCAGCCCGGTGTGTTGGGGCGGGTTCCAACACCCTCCGCAGCCCCAGCAGCAACACCCAAGTGCTGGGAGCAAACCTGGCCCTGCCGAGCTGGTTTGGGTGCTGGCTGGGCTGCTCGGGCAGCGTCGGGGTGCTGAGTGCCCACAAACCTCCGCCTCTCTCTGAGGGAGGGTGGAAACATCCCCTTGTGCGGCTGGGGGTGGCAGGGATGGGGGTCACTCTGTGGATTCCCCCCTGAGAGCTCACACACACCAGTTACCAACAGTTTGTTGGGAAAAAAGTCAGTAGGAGCTCCTTAGTTAAGGGGTTGCTGCCCAGGCAGTGCATTCCTGACAGCTTCCCATGGTTCCACTGCTCTTCCCCTGCTCCAGAAGCAGCAGAAATCAACTTGCTAATTGAAAAGAGGATTGAAAAGAAGAATGAACTGGGGTGGGGGGGATGTCATTGCTGCTTACCCAAACAAATAAAAAACAAAATACCCAAAAGAAACAAATCAGCTTTACTGAAGGAGCTGCTTCATTCCTTAAATAAAAACAGAGACCACGATCAAGCCAGCGGAGTTTGACATCCCAGGAGGGAGCAGGGAACGTTTAGTAAGGGGGAGAAGTTGGGAGCAGTGGCCAAGGACCGACTCAGGGGTTGGTTCTTTGGCGGCCCCAGCACGGGGGAGAAGGGGGGTGGGCAGCAGCGAGATGGATTTTGGGAAGGCACCACTCAGGCCACGGGGGAAGTGCCTGGTCCTGAGCACAGTGCAGGTGGCTCATCCAGCTGCCTCACCTCCACACAGGGAAGGAGCCATTCCAAGGAGCAGCTTCCTCCTTGCCCAGGGGCCGAGTCTGGTGCTGGGATTACTGTGGCCGTGTCCCTACGTGTTGCTCCTCTCCTTTGATTTTTCACCTTTGCTGTCCTGGGAGGGGGGAAAAGAGGGAAGAGCAGCAGAGGTTTAGGGCCCCCCAAACCCCTGCATGGGGGGAACAGTGTTATGGCTGGGTCTTGCCAGCAAGACCCCACCCCGCTTGGCAGCCCCCCACACCCTCCTCTCTGGGCACAACCAGTCCCCTGTGCCAACCTCTCCTCATGGTTCCAGATTTTTCCACCACGAGGCCTTTCCAGAGCCCCTCCATCAGACAATTTGCTTCTCAGCCCTCCCCACGTACAGGAACCCACCAGCACATGCCTGCCCGGGTCTGGGCTTGCTTGGCTCCCATACATGAAGGAGGTATGGAAAGGGAAACCAAAAACACACATGGCATTCCAGCACGCTCACACATGCACAGCTCACAGCACTGGAGCAAGGAGATCATTCCCAGCACAGGGAAGCATCCTGAAAAACCTTTAACTCTACTGCCTGAATTATCTGCTGAGTTCTCAGTGTTTATCCTTCCAGAGAACTCCCTGTCTCCTAGCTCCTCCAGCCAGGGCTGGATTTTTCCCTCTCAAAATTGTCCTCTTTTCTACCCTGAGCAAATAAAATAAAAAAGAGTCAACTTCAGACTTACTTTTCATGTGGTTTTAGTTTTAAAGATTTAAGTAACTCAAATTAACTGGAGCCCTGCTTACCACCTGCAACGAGAAGCTGAGGTTTGGGACAGGTCAGAGATGAGACAGTTTAAGATTTCCCCTTACAAAAGAACAACGTTATTTTTTTTGGGATGGGAGAGGGAACTGCAGCCTCACACACACACACACACCAGTGACATCACACACACAAGGACCAAAGGTGAGGGGATGGTACCTCTGGAGGGGGTGGCTTGATGGTCACAGGCTGGGACGTCCGGCGTGGCGGGGAGGGCTTGGGCTGCACCTGCTGCTGGACAGTGTTGTAGTAGGTGACCCCCCCATAGACCTGGGACTGCGCCTGCAGGAGCAGCAGGATCAGAGCTCCGGGCTGGGGGGCCCTGCCAGCCCCTCCTGGCACCCACTGGGGCTGGACAGCTGCCCCCAGCCAGAGCCAAGAGGGGCTGTGCCCCCCAGAGATCAGCCTCTGAAGCCCTTTGTGTGTCCCCATCCCTCACCAACGTGTCCTCACTCTGGCAAGGGCAGGACACAGCCTGTGCAGATGGGATTCCCTCACCCTGCAGTCCATGGAATGTCTGAACTTCCCAACAGCAGCTTTTCTGCTTGGACACTGCTCCCCTGCACATCCAGCCCTGCAGCCTCGAGGGAAACTGCCCTCAAAGCAGGGTGAGGTCCTGCAGGGACGAGCTGGAGCAGTGGGAAGGGCAGGGATGGTTGGGAGCTCAGGGAACATGCAGCTCTCCAGCCTTCCACAGCGTGTCAGCCCTGCTCCAGTCACAGCCTGTCAGCCCTGCTCCAGCCACGGCACCAGGATCTGGTCTGCTCTGGTCTCATCTGCCTTTTCAAGGATCTGGTCTGATCTGTCTCCTCAGGGATTGGGTCTATCTGCCTCCTCACAGGGATAAGATCTGGTCTGATCCTCAGGGAGATCCAATCCAACCTGCCTCCTCGGGGATCTGATGTGATCTACCTCCTCACAGGAATGTGACCCATGTCCCTGTAGGATCTGGTGTGATCTGCCTCCTCAGGGATCTGATGTGATCTGCCTCCTCACTGCCCAGCAGTGACCTTAGATACTGAGCAGGGCTATGGAGCATGAAAATCCATCCCCCATGCTGCTCACACCAGCCAGTTCCCAGCCTCCATCTCAAACAGAACTGACTCCCAAAGCCACTCCCAAGGTATTCTTGGCTCAGCAGGGCCCTAGAGGAGCTGTATCCTTGTTCCATAAGGGAACACCTCAATTCCACACCCCCCAGCACAGGATTTCACCCACTGCCTGCCACGCTCAGGGAGCTCACAGCAACCATGAGAACAATCCTTTCTGGGATGCCAGCAGCCTTTCCCCATGGAGCAGCTGTGCTGTTCCACATCCTCTCCCAGGAGCACCTCACAGAACACACCCCACACCATCCCACCTGCTCCTGGGAAGGAGCCGCGGCGCATCCGGCTTACCTGCGTGTTGGAATAGAGATGAGGAGGGGGCGGAGGGGGCAGAGCTCCAGGGGGGTAGGGGTAGCCAGGATTCCCAAAATTCATCACTCCAGGGGCCGAGAAGTAAGTGGGAGTGAGCAGCTGCTGCGGCGGGGGCTGGCCCGGGGGCATGGACACTGGTGGGGGGTACAGGCCGGGGTTTGCCATGGCAGGGGGCGTCTGGTGGGGGTGTAAACCTGGAGGTGACAGGAAGCACACAGACGTCACCCAAAAAGCCAGAGCGTTCCCTGGGTAGCAGCAGGAGCTGCTCCAAGGGTTCCCTGCAGCCCCACGCTGGGGAGGGAGCAGAAAACAGAGCACAGCCCCCTCCCCAGTTCCGGATTCACCGGAACCAGACACGGCCCCGTGGTAACTCCACTGCAGGAAACAATTTGTGTGGGCAAGCAGAGAACGTGTTAGACAGCATCCAGTTCTGCTTTTTCCTGAGCTACAGGGCCAGGGAGTGAGGAACCAGCCCAGTGCCCACGGAAGGGAGCGGCCCAGCCTGCTGAGGCCCCACAGGGACCTGCAAACAACCAGCTGGGAGCTGCCAAAGGTTCAGCTCCCCTTGTCCTGCACTGCCTGGAAGCTCCAGAAACACCTATTTTTTCTTTCCTTAAAACTGATACCGGTTCAGCCTCACTGCAGGAGGAAGTAGGTCTCTTCCATGTTGTAGAAATTAAGGAAAATGGATTCCCCTCTGTGATAGAGGCTGTGGGAAAGCAGAGCTCTCTGTTCCCCAGGTGCAGGGGTGTCCCACTGGCTCCTCACCTGGATGAGGGAGGTGCATCTCCGGCTGCACAATCATCCCTTGGGGCGGCAGCGGGGCTGGGTTCTCACCGTGGGCGTAGATTGGTCCCTGGAATTGTACTGCAACAACACATGACAGGCTGTGAGGAAAAGCTCCATGGAATTTCATTCCCCTGCAGCCGGGCACACACAGCCCAGCCCGCCCCGAGGGCTCTCACGGCACACAGAGGCTCCCAGGCTCACAGATGTGACATGCTCCCTGAAGAAAAGCCTCCTACTCCCTTTAGAAAGCAGGAAAATACTCAGGGAATTTCTTCTCTAACACTTTAAATGCTGGAGGGAATTCCTAATCCATCCCCAGTCCTGTTCTCCCCATGCTCAAACGTCAAAGACCTGATTTAAAGTTCAATTTAAATCCCAGTTCTCAGGAAGAATTGGGGTGTCCTAAGAGCTCTAGCACACAGAGGGGATAACTCTGAGGATAATTCCATGGGTTTAAACACAACCAGGCAGGCTCCCAGCTGCCTTTTAGCCACTGTATGAGAAAACATAGTGCCACTACAACAAACAAAAGACAAAGTCCCAACCCCAAAAGGAACAGGGGGATCGCTGTTCCAGTTGCTCAGCTCCGAGCACACATGGAGCAGGGATCACATGGAGCCACAGGAGCAGGAAGGAAACACTCACGTGGGTCGTAGTAGTGCCCTTCCACGATGCTGATGTGCATGGGGGGCGCAGGCTCTGGCACGGGGGGTCTCTGCCTCTGCGACGAGTAGCGCTTCACACGGCCCCCCGGCACTGCCTGTGAGAGTCCAGGGATCAGGGGGGCTGTGGGGCACCCACCCGACACCCCCAACCCCCAAACCTCCCCTGGGTCACCCCCAAGCACCCCACAAGGGAAAGGCTGAGGCATGGACAGCCTGTAGTTACCACAACCCCAAAGCAATCAGAGCCGGAGTCACGCTCCGGGGTCACGCGTTACCATCTCCTCCATCCGGTTAAACTGCGGCGCTGGCCCAGTTCCCACGTGCATATGGTTGGGAATACCTGAGGAAGGAACAGACTGGTTATTACTGTGGTTTGTGTTGGTTCCCAGGCTGGAGCTGCCTTGCCCCGGGGCGTGGCTGCAGCTCAGCTCCCGCTCCCATGACATGGAACCTTTGGACTTCGTGGCTACGGTGATTTTAAATGTTTTGGGATAAATTAGAGGCTGTTGTGTTGCTGCACATTCATTTGAGGTGCTCAGCAATGCCTAAATCCTGCTTCAAAACTAAACCCCCAGCTTGTAACTCAGGTCCTGCTCTGAGCTCTGTGTCTCATCTCTTCCAGGTGGATCAAGGATCCATGTGGAATCTGAAGCTGCAGTTTGAACCCTCTGCAGGGTGTAAACACTTTTATCACAGGCTCCTTTGGATTCCAACAACAAACTGAATCTGTTTGAATTCACAGCAAAGTGAATTTTAAACCATGGCTTAAAACCACAGTGCCAAAGTGATCACAGGTGATTCCAAAGGAGTGAAAATTGATAAAACAAACATTGGAAGTGCTCATGGATCACTGACAGAGGGATACAGAATGGACTGATGGGAGCCAAATGCTTCCCAGCATAACTCCTCCCTCCTCTGCTAAGGACAAAAAAGGGACAGCAGTCATCATCCTTCTCACAGCAGAACACGATTGTGTACCTGCAGCCAAGAGCTGGCCTGTGGGAAATTTGGGAAGATGCTTCATTTTTGTGCATTAAAAAAAACCCTAAACCAGACAATCTCAGCACTTTTGAACTCTCATCCCACTGTGACATTTCCAGCCTGTCCAGGGGTCTGTTCTCACAGACTTCACAGTCCCACCAGTACCAAATGACTTCTGGTTCCATGACCTCAACCTCACAAATTCTTATGAAAGCAGCAAGTCGCCTCCTTCTCCTTGCTCCAGTTTTACTCCCCTCGGGAAGCATTCTAACACTTCCCAGAACAGACTCTAATTCTGCAAAGGGATAATTATACCTGGATGACCTCTCTGTGATGTGCAACTGGAACTGTCCTCAGCTGGCACCAGAGTTACTCTGTCCCATGTCCCTCCCTCCTCCCAGGCACAAAGGGATTTGCCAATCCCAGCCAGGCCTTGGCTATTGGCAATCAAATCCCAGAGCAAGGAAATGAGCTGATAAACAGGAAGAAGTTCCTTTCTGCTCCGAGCAGGACACCACAGAGCCAATTCATGATCCTTATCTTGTGCTCTCCTGCAGCAGGAGTCAGTCTTGCTGAGATCCACATCACAGGGAAAGGATCCCTTGGATCATTCCCAGCCCTAATTCCATTCACCTACAATGTTTAACTTCCCTTTTCCTCTGCTGTTGTATCCATACTGCAGCACTTTCTCAGCAGGACTGCACCCACCCTGGGACAGGGCTTGGACAGAAACAGCTCAGCTCTGACCAACTCCACAGTTCAGGAGGCACTGGGCTGCTGGAAAACCAGCAGGCTGCTCCCACTTACCCCTCAGCTCCCGGGGTGGGATGAACTGGGACTGCCCCGGGCTCCAGTTCTGCTCTGTCAGGTTCATCTGGGTCATCTCCTGCTCAAGTCCATCCACGCTGGATTCCACTGCTGACTCCCAGTTGCTCTTGGCTGGTGGGGGGGAATTCTCGGCTGGTGTGGCTTTTGGAATCACAGGAGCCAGCCCCTCAGAAGCAGGCACTTCCTCTGCCAGCTTCCCTGCCTCCCCAGCCTTGACTCTGGTCCTTCTTGCCCGGGAATAAGATTTCTTCTCCACTGGTCTGTCCGGTGGCGGCTGCACAGCATCAGCACCTGTGGCTTGGTTTTCCAGAGCTCCCTCCTCCTTCCCAGGGCTGCCGTGGACATGTCCCACCTCCAACTCGGGGGACGTGTCCCTTGATGGGCTCTGCTCTGCGTGCTTCCCACGGTAGCCACCCTCCTGCTTGGCTTGTTCCCCGTTCCGGTGCAGGACAGCTGCCTCTGAAGCCCGGTAGCCTGGACGGGTCTCCTTGTAGCCCCCCATCCTGGGGTAGTTCCTGGCAGGGGGCATCCTGCCAGCGCTGGCAGAGCTGCGGCTGTTGAAGGACCGTGGGGGAGCCGAGGGGCTCTTGGCACCCTGGTGCCTCGGGGGCTTGGGGGGCCTCTCGTTGGACCAGTTGGGGTCTCGTTGAGGGGGACTGCCAAACCTGAGGGAGAAAAATACAACAATTCATGAGAAAGAAACCCCTGGGTGGGAAGAATCACTTGTGTCAGGGAACAGCTTCCAAGCACACAAATCTAGAAACCCCAGGAACATGGTCCCACATGACAGAGCTGTCCCTCTTTGGATCTCCAGACCCGGCCCCCCTCCCCAGGACAAGCCAGGCCCTGGTGTGGCTCTGGGGCTCACCGTGGCTTGCGCATCCTCCGGGGTTTGATGTCGTCGGGGTTGTGGGCTGAGCGGATGTCGTACCCATACAGGGCAATCAGCTCCTGCCTGGTCTTGGGGGCCTGCTCATCCTCACGGAACTTGTCGTGCTCCCAGCGCCCCTCGTCCTTCCACAGCTTCCGCTGACGACCCTTTGGCCTGGGAAAGGGACACAGGGAGGAGCAAGGGGCTGTAAGGTCAAGACGTGGCAGTTTGGAGCAGTTCCATACAGAGCTCGAGCATTCCTGGGGCAGGGAATGCACAGGAGGCAGCATCCCTCCTTCCTCCTGCTCAGCAGCTGCTGGTGACCCACTGCTATTTGGGAAAAGCAGCTGGAAGTCACTGCTGCCTGGCACAAGACTTTTTTTGTGGGTTTTGTGCACCTCTTCTTCAAAACAAAGAGTGGCAGGACACAGAGCAGGTAATGGAAGCACAGACTTCTCAGTGCATCCCACTGAAGCTGCCAGAGGCTGTTCTGGAAGCTGGCCTGTCCCTCCCAGAGCCCCAGGGGGACACTCACATACCTGACCTCCTCCTCCTGCGTCTGCCCTCGGAGGTCATGCTCAAAGAAGAGCCCCTTGCGTGGGATGTACGCCGGGTTCTTCCGATCCTCATCGTCATCCAGGTGCTTGGGAACCTTCTTCCCCACTTTCTTCTCCACAGGCTCCGTGCTCTCCTGTCAGAAGCAGGGAGCTCTCACCACTGCAGCAGTCCTGCTGCCAGCGCCCAGCCCGGAGCCGTGGGACACCCACCTGCCCGTCCCCGCTCTGCCGCTCGCCCGTCACCGCTCCCTTGGGATCCACCTTCTCACTGCCCTTCTCCCCTCTGGCCGCGGACTCGCAGGAATCGTTGCTGTCCTGCTTCAGCTCCACCTTGGAGCTTTCTTCCTCGCTGTAATCCTCTTCCTCTGCCTGGGAGACACGCAGTGACTCAAACGTGCTCCGTTACCAACAGATCTGTCAGGAATCTCCCCAAATCTGGAGTCAGATCCAGCAAGATTGCCCAGAAATTCCCTCAGTTCTGGAGTTACATCCTGTTCCAGCTGTTAGACATGACTCTTCCAAAGTAGATGATTAGCTCCTAAAATTCTTCCTATCCCCGTGTTTTTACAGGAAAAGTAAAGCTTAAACCCAAGCTCTCCAAAGACAGAGAGGATCCAACAGGTTTTCTGGAATGGAGCTGGTATCAGCTGCCCCACAAAGATGTGACATCCCACCACCCCAAAAGGCTCCTGCAGACTGGGAAGACTGGTGATCTCAGGCCCTTCCTTCAACACTGAGGGCCCGGATCCAGCCAGGGCCACGTTTCCAAATTCCCTGGAGTTCCTCAGCTGACTCACTCTGCTCAGGAGCATGACCTGGTTTCACCCCCAGGAGCCTCCGGAGGCTGGAGCCGAACTAAAAATAGCTCGGGGTGATTAACCAAACCCTGCTCCATTTTCCTCTTTCAACACAGCCCTTGCACATCGGCTGCTCCCGGTGTTTACGCTGGGGAAGCCCAGGCTGGGCATTATTTTTAGGTACAGGAACAGAGTCATCCTGGCAAGGCAGTGATGCAACAACCCCGCTGCCACTGGGAGCCTCCATGTGGGATTCCAGGCTGGAAGAGCTCTGGGAGCTGCCCCAACACCTCTGCAGCCTGCAGTGCTCCTTCCTTGTTAATACCATAGATTAATTCCCAAACTGAGATTAATTCCCAAATACACAGCTTGGATTTCCTCTGCCTGGTGGTTTGGATGGTCTCTAGCCACTGTTTCCCTTAAGACTCCCAAAACACAGATGGATTTTCCTTAGGAAGCCTTCTTAGACACCAGAACTTCTCTAAACTCCTTGTAAATATCAAACTTTAGAGTTCTGAACTAAAAATCCAGGGGAACCTGCAGCCCCCAGGCAGGGGTGGGATGGGATTCCTTCAGCACCCCGCAATTCCCAAAGTGCATCCCCCCTCTGGCTGCTCCCTCAGAACAGAGGGAAGCCCCTGGGATGCTCCCAACCACCACTTTGCTTTTGAATTCCAACTAATTAAAACCCAACAAGCATCCCACACTCCTCCCACGCCCTTCCTGGCCATGGCAAATCCAGTTCCCAGTGCGAGGAGCCAGGAGGGTTTTCCCTTGCACATGCTGGCCCTGCACCCTCCCCAGCAGCACAGAGACACTGGTCCCAGTGCCAAGGGCTGGGAGTGGGGGAGGCCATTTCCTCAGGAGACAGAGGAAGAGATCCAAGGACACAAACTGGGTTTGTGCTGAAATTTCATGGGAATCAGGGGCTCAGCAGGACAGAGATCAGCTTTACCTCCGAGTCCTCGGCGCTTTCGTAGTCAGACAGCACGGCTGTGGGGAGGGAAAGGAGGTGGGGTCAGGGCAGGGCTGGACGTGGCTCCTCTGCCATGGCACCAAACCCCTTCCCAAAGGGAATTTGGATGCCAGCACCACCCTGGATCAATGCCACAGCCAGCTGAGGGGAGCAGGGAAGAGTTTGGGACCCTGTCCCTGTACCCCACATTTGCCTGCTGTTTACAAGTGAATATCTGGCATGGCAACAACCACAGGATTGTTGGAAAAGCTGTTTTGTCTGGTTTTTACTTTTTTTGCACACAAAGAACCCTGCCCAAGAGACATCACTCACCATCTCCTTCAATGCCATCCTCACTTTCCTGCAAAGAGAGAAAAGTGAGGGGTGTTAGAGGAGGGGAGGGCAGCAGCCAGGTCCTAGCAACATGGAATCATGGATTCACAAAACCACAGAATAATGGAATTGTTTAGATTGGAAAAGGTCTTTAAGATCAAGTCCAACCTTCAACAAGCACAGCCCCATGTCACCACTAAACCATGTCCCCAGAAGCCACATCCACACTTTTTGTACACTTCAGGGAATTGGGCAGCCTGGGCCAGTGCCTGACCACCCCTTCCATAAAAAAAAAAATTCCCTCAGAACATATTTTCTTAGTATCTACTATCCTAATACCTTTTCCTAACAGCTGTTCTTTTGTCCTAATGTCCCTTTTCCCTAATACCCAGCATCCCATGATCCCACACAAGGTAACAGCAAGGTCTGACCCTGACCCTATAGCATCCACCCTTGGAAGTTCAGCTCCTGCGACCAAGAAAAAACAAATTCCAGACTCCCAGAGCCTTTCTAAGGCTCCAAGAACCTTCTAGAGCAGCTACAGTAGGGAATATGGAGAGCAAAGCACAGCCTGCCAGTGCTGGGGCTCTCCAGGGAACAGTGTGACAGTGACAGGGGAGCCAGGATCCCTCCCTTGGCAACCAAGAGCCAGGGAAAGGGCAAGAACAGGGAATAACAAAGAGAGGCTGAGCAGGACCCAGCTCAGGGAAGGGGCTGGAAGAAGCCAACAGCTCAGAGCAGCAAAAGTGCTCAGTAAAACTGCTGCCCAAGAGAAGCTGTGGCTGCCCCATCCTTGGGTGTCCAAGGGCAGGCTGGACAGGGCTTGGATTAAACTGGGATAGTGGAAAGTGTCCCTGCTCATGGTAGAAGGTGGAACGGGATGAGCTTTAAGGCTCCTTTCAAACCAAACCATTCCATGATTCCAGCATAAACACAAAGATCCACCCAGCTGTACAGAACAAACAACCCCAGAGCACAAACAACCCGACCAAGGTGACAAGATAAACCCCAAACCACCACAGAAAAACACCCAGGCAGTCAGGGGGAGCTGGAAATAGCCAGCCCTGGAACCTAAAACAGGAAAGAGCTGGAAATAACCACAATCAGAACCCAAACCAGCAGGGAATTGCACCTGGATGTGAACTGCGAGAACAGAGCTGCATGGTGGGGGGAGACAGCAGCACCCACACACCCCTGCCCTTGCTGCAGGGACCCCAGGAGCAGGGACAGCACCCCAGGGACAGAACCCCAGGAGCAGGGACAGCACCCCAAGGACAGGGACAGCACCCCAGGAGCAGGGACAGCACCCCAAGGACAGGGACAGCATCTCAGACTGGAGAGATCCAGGCACAGGGAGCCAGAGCAAAGCCCCTTGCCTGGTCCTGGGGGGCTGCAGAGCCCACCCCACCCGAGCTCCCCCCCACACATCATGGGGGGTTCACCCCAATTCCCCCAATTCCCCAGACTGGTGCTCCCTCAGCTCTCCACCCCCCACTTTGTCCCCAGTGTCCCCCCAACAACAGAGACCACCCCCAGCCTTCCCACTCGTCCCCAAGGCCCCCCTTAGAGACCAGAACCCCTCTCTCATCTCTTCTTAAAGACCAGGACCCCTCCCTCAGCCATGCTCAAAGAGACCAGAACCCCTCTCTCAACCCCCCTCAAAGAGACCAGAACCTCTCTCTCAGCCTTTCCTAGAAATCAGAACCCCTCTCTCAACCCTCCTCAGAGACCAGAACCCCTCTCTCAGCCCTCTTTGCAGACCAGGACCCCTCTCTGAGCCCCCCTCAAAGACCAGAACCCCTCTCTTAACCCCTCAAAGAGACCAGAACCCATCCTTCAGCCCCCCCTTAAAATCCAGAACCCCTCTCTCAGCCCCCCTCAGAACCCAGGACCCCTCTCTCAGCCTCCCTCAAATACCAAAACCCCTCTCTCAACCTTTCCTAGAAACCAGGACACCTCTCTCCACCCTCCTCAGAATCCAGAACCCCTCTTTCAGCCCCCCTCAAAGGGACCAGGACCCCTCCCTCAGCCCTCCTCAGAGACCAGAACCCCTCTCTCAGCACCCTCAAAATCCAGAACCCCTCTCTCAGCCTTTCCTAGAAATCAGAACCCCTCTCTCAACCCTCCTCAGAGACCAGAACCCCTCTCTCAGCCCTCTTTGCAGACCAGGACCCCTTTCTCAGCCCCCCTCAGAATCCAGGACCCCTCTCTCAGCCCCCCTCAAAGACCAGAACCCCTCTCTCAGCCTTCCCTAGAAACCAGGACCCCTCTCTCCACCCTCCTCAGAATCCAGAACTCCTCTCTCCGCCCCCTCAGACCCGCCAGGGGGCGCGCGCCGCGCGCCGCAATGACGTCACGGCCTCCCCGCGGAAGTGACGTCACGCCCGAACGCGGGTAAGTATGGGGGGGGAAACACCAGCACCCAGCGGCCTTTTCCTTGTTTATTGTAAAAAAACAAAACAAAACCAAAAAAAAAACCAACAACGAAAAGCAATAAAAAATAATAAAATAAAAACCAGAGAGCGGGCGTGTCCGCGAGCGACCCCACCCCCTCCCGCAACGTTTGTTAGAACTCGGTGGTTTTAGAACTTTTATCGATTTTTTTTTTAACAATTTCCGGGTTTTTTAAGTTGTTTTTTTTTTTAAGTTTGTTTTTTCTTAACGTTTTTTCTTTCTAAGTTTTTTTTTTTTTTTTTTTGTAAACGAGTTTTCTGGCGTTCAATTAGCTCGGGGTTAATTAGAGAGAGGGGGCAGTGGGGAAAAAGAGTGGGGGGGCACAGGCTCAGTGTATTGGGGCAAAAAGGAGGAAAAAATATAGAAAAAAGGGGGGGAAGGTGAGGAAAATGGGGGGAGACAGGAGGAAAAAGGGAGATGGGGAGAAAAAACAGAGAAAAAAAGGGAGAAAAAACAGAGAAAAAAAGAGGAAAAAGGGGACACGTGGAGCCCCTCCCCACCCATGCAGCACCCAGGGGCTGGGACAGGCAATAATCGCCCCCCTTCACAGCAAACCCCTCGGGGGGCACAGGCCTCAGTGTATTGGGGCAAAAAGGAGGAAAAAAATAGAAAAAAGGGGGGGGAAGGTGAGGAAAATGGGGGGAGACAGGAGGAAAAAGGGAGATGGGGAGAAAAAACAGAGAAAAAAAGGGAGAAAAAACAGAGAAAAAAAGAGGAAAAAGGGGACACGTGGAGCCCCTCCCCACCCATGCAGCACCCAGGGGCTGGGACAGGCAATAATCGCCCCCCTTCACAGCAAACCCCTCACCCGCCTCAGAACACTTAAATTACATTTTTTAAAAAAAAGCATTAAAACCCCCCAAATTGTGCGCACAGGGTTTCTATTTCACAAAAAAAAAAAAAAAAAAAAAAAAAGAGAATTTTTGCTTTTTTAACTCTCCCTTCTGCCCCCGCCAACCCCGCTCCGGAGAGGAAAACCACCAAAGAAGGGGGGGAAAACCTCCCAGAAGAGAATCCCAGGCTGGCTCCAGCCCAGCCCGCTGTTTGTCCTGCTTTCTAACTAAACACAACGTGAAGGCAGCAGCAGCGGGCGAGTCCCGGGGGACGTGGCACCCCCAGATCCGGCGATGCCCGTGCTCCCGGCGGGCACGGGAGAGCCCCGGATGCCAAGGCCACAGGCTGTGGAGTGCAGGGGTGGCATACGGGGGGCTCGGGGACGGGGCTGGGACGCACCCGCTGCCCCCAGGAGTGGAGCTGCAGGCTGGTGGCACTGGGAAGGCGGTGCCAGCGCGGGGGACGAGTCCGGGAAACGTTCCAAAACCCAAACGAACAAAACTGGGATGGCAGAAGAACGAAACCATCCGTCAGCACGGAGCGGGGCAGCGGCTGCTGGCGAGCCGGGCATGGCAGAGCTCCTGCTGCCCTTGAGGTGCCCAGAGCCCCACCAGGACAGGGTGGCTGGAGCTCCTGGAGGTGGCTGGAGCTCCTGGGGGTGCCTGGAGCTCCCAGCATCTCCCTCATTTCCGACAGGTCCGGTGTGGTGTCTGCTTCTTCTGCACCTCCAGCCGGCAGCGGCTGCGCTCGTCCAGCCAGGGCAGCTCAAAGTTCCTGTGGGCACAGCTGGTGTCACCATCCCGAGCCAAAACGGGCCCCAGAGACCCCCCAGCCCCATCCCCTGCTGCCCCCAGTACTCACTGTGGGGTCAGTTTGGGCAAGGGCCGGCCGAAGGCGACGACGGGCAGGTAAGGGGTGATGAGCAAACTTTCCACTGTGGGGAGACACCAGAGTGTGTGAGACCCCTCACGTGTACCCCCATACCCCCGACACCCCCTTCCCAAGCCTCACCATCATCTGGCTCAGGGAAAAATGAGGTAACTTCAGGTTCTGACTCCTGAATCCCTTTCCTTTTGTACATTCGGAGCTGCAGCCGCTGCAGGATTCTCTGTTCCCTGATCCGCTGGATGTCCCACCTGGAAAACAGGATGGAGGGCAAAGTGAGGAGCCACGGGCAATGCCAGACTCCCCCAAGGTGATCATGAGGCTGCACTGACTGCCAGTGATGTGAGAGCATCCCTCCTTCAAGAGGGGATCCTTCTCCCTCCTCCATCCCATCCTCCTCCTGCAGCATTCCTGGTGCCCATCCCAGCTGCCCCCTGCTCCAGGTGACACCCCAGGACCCTCCCCTGTGAGACTGGGACTGCAGACCCCCGTTGCTCCAACCTTTTCCTTCGTTTCTCATCCAGCTCCAGCTTGGCGTGCCGTTTGGAAAAGACGCTGTCGTCCAGGTTCTGCAAGGACACAGGACTGGGATCAGTGCAGCATCCCCCACCTCAGCCTCCCAGCCACACGTGGGGTTTATGCTGGATGAGGGGATGAGATGCCAGCAGCTCTGGGGGTGTGGGACAGCCTGGCGAGCCCCTGTGGCACTGCCAGCAGCGATGGCTCACGTACCTCCAGGATGTCTGAAGGGTTGGGGTCTCTCAGGGGCTCCACGACATGGTCCCTCCAAGATGGAACTGCAGCACAAGGAGAAGGGTGTTACCCCACAGCAGAATCCCCACAGGAGCCCCTGCTCCACCAATCCCTCCCCTTGGAGCACGGCTTGGCGTGCCCCAAATCCCCACCCTGAGCTGGCAGTGGGAGCTGACACGGGACAGCAGAGCTCATCCCCACGCCCTTGGCCACACGAACCTGAGCCACTCCCAGGGATGTGCCAGGCTCTGTCCGAGCCACCTGGCACAGCCCAGCTCCAATCACTGGCACCAGCTGGGCTCACGGCAGGACAAGGATGGATCTGGGGACAGCAGGTGACCCCGGTGCTGTGTCACCATGGCATGAGCCAGAGACACATTTCCCACCCGCCCACGGGAAGCTGCTCCAACAGCCAGCAGCCCTGCCCAGAGCAGGGTGAGCCCAAGATGAGATTTGGGAGAGCCCAGAGCCAGCACCCACCGCAGTGGAAGGAGCCAGCAGCATGGCACCTCGGGCACTCCCTTTGGGAACGTGGCAGCCTTTTCCCAGACTCAGAACGAGTCAGCTCCCAAGGCTGGCTCAGCCCAGCAGCTCCTCCACCATTCCCTCCGCCCTTACTTGCTACAGTCTCCTCCTTTTTGGGGGAAGGCTCCCGCAGCGGCAGCGGCGACGGGGGCGGCTGGTGCCAGCGGCACAGGTACATCTCTGTGGTGGACAGGTAGGGCAGGTCGTCGGCCTCGCTGACAAATCCCTTCTCCTTGGGGTGGGTGCCAGGACCCTTGGGTGGGGCTGATGCCCTCAGAGGGGTCTCCAGGAGCGCCCGGGGTTTTTCCGGAGTCTCTTGGCTCCGCAGTTCTCGTTTACAAACAGTTTCAGCCAAGGAGCCGCCCGATTCCTCCTTCCCCGGGGAGTGTTTTGGAGTTTTGCTCTTCACTTTGGAGAATTCTGACACTAGCTTCTTAACAGGCGTCTTCCTCTCCGTGCTCCCAAATGTTGGCTTCCTGCAGGAGGAAGAAGAGCTGAGGCAGGCACGTGGACCCTCACCCTGCTCCAGGGATGCTGTGGGGGGCTCCTGGTACCCCCAAACCAGGGCTGCTGCACCAGGGCCAGACTTGAGCAGTTAACAGAGGAGCTTCCCCGGGATTTTGGCACCCTGAGGCTTTCTTGGGGTTCTCCTCGACACAGGGATGTGTTGCTGGTGCTGGGTGGCCCTCTCAAAGGCTGCTGGGCAGTGCCAGCCCCACAAACAGAGGGTGAAGCCACAGGGAGTGTCCCCCCTTCTCCCCACAAGCCCCCCCAAGCACCCTGTACCTTTTATGGCCCTTCCCGTTCCTGCCGTAGGGGAAGTGCTTGGGCTGCAGGGTCGGGGGAGGCTCCAGCAGGTCCTGGGGACACTCCAGAGGCAGCTTCTCACACGCCTCTGCCTCGGGCTTCTCATCCACCTCAAAGCCCTGGAAGATGCGGTGCTTCTCCCGCTCGCTGTCCTTCTTCACCAGCTGCACCCGCCTTTCCATGCGCTCGATCCGCGCCAGGAGCTGCAGGGCAGGGGAGGGAGGGCTCACCTGGGGCTGGGGTCACCCCCCTGGGCACCCCGGGGCAGCTGCCCCTGCGTGTCTGACGGCACAAAATGGCCACTCTGTGTCTGCTCCTCCCGCAGACCTCAGCTTGAGGGGGGATTTCAGCACATCGAAGAACGCAGGAATGGTTTGGGGTGGAATGCACCTTAAAGCCCAGTCCCGTACCCTACCACGGGCAGGGACATCTTCCACTATCCCAGGTTGTTCCAAAATGGCCCTGAATACTTCCAGAGATGGGGCAGCCGAAACCAGAGGATTTGGGGGTCCCACCCTCTGTGTATCCTCCCCAGGATGCAGGATGGAGTTGGAATTAAAAAGCTTCCATTTAAGCTTGTGGGCTTCAAAAGCACCTGGTGACCCCTGCCCATGGCCACCTGTCCCCAGCCATCCCCAGAGCCAGGGTCTGCACTGGTTTTGGAGAGCAGGGTGGGGGTCCCAGCACCCCAAAAAGGTGTGGCTGTGGGGGGACGCAGCTCTGGGAGCACAGCCAGGGTGTGGCAGTGCCATGTCCCCAGCAGTGCCACCCCGGGGAGGCTGAGCCCAGGGGGCAGCCCCTCAGGTGCCATCAGGGACTTGCCGCAGTGGCTCCTCCACGTTGGGGGACGCGGCACTGCCTGCGGTGGCACCACGTGGGGTGTCCCCGTCCTTCCTGCCACACGCGGGGCCACCACTGCTGACACCGCCACTGCAGCTGGCACACGGCCACAGGGCTGCCAGGGGGGTGACATTTGGCATCCGTGGGGTGACACAACACCCATGGCGGGACAACGCAGGCAGGAAAATTTGGGGGGGGACATACATGTAGGCTACATATGGTGGGGACACAGATGACATGTCTGGGGTGACACACATGGGACACACATGGAGAAGGGGGGGGGAGGAGGAGCACAGCTCAGCTGCGGTGACCCCACAGCGTCCCCCTAAACGACCCCCGAGGGGCACCCGCGACCCCCGAGGGGGAGCCCGGCCCTGCGGCTGGCTGAGCCCCGCGGGGTGGGGAGGGGGCTCACCCTGCGGAGGGTTTAACCTTCTGGGGAGGGGGGCATTATCGCCCACCCCCCCAAGGAGGGAGGAGCACAGCTCAGCTGCGGTGACCCCACAGCGTCCCCCTAAAGCCTGCCAGCCCCTCGAGGCTGTGAGCGCCCCAAAACCCCCGGGGTGGCGGGAGCAGCGAGCTGTCCCCAGCCGCAGCGCCGTGTCCCTCCCGGCGGTGCCGCGGCCCCTTTAAGGCCCCCCCCGCCCGGTCGCCACGGTAACGGGCGGCGGCCCCGTTAACCCCCGCCCCGCCCCCGCCCTTTGTGCTCTCAAAAAGGGGGGGATTAACCCCTGCAGTGCCACGGGGAGAGAAGAGCAACGCACAGCCGGGGGGGGATTAACCCCTGGGGTGCCACGGGGGGAGCAGGTTAACTGCCATGGGGGGCACATCAACCCCCGAGGGGGTGCATAAACCCTAGGGTGACACGGCGGTTGGACGTTAACCCCTGGGGGGGGACATTAACCCCCCCCAAAAAAGGGGGGGAATAACCCTCGAGGGGTGCAGAATTAACCCTCAAACAGGGGGGCATTAACAGCCATGGGGTGCAGAATTAACCCCCAACGGGATGGAATTAAGCCCCCAAAAGAGGTGGAATTAACCCCCAAAAAGTGTGTGTGGGGGGGGGGCATTGACCCCAAAGAGGGGCACAGAATTAACCCTCAAAAGTGGGGGGCATTAACTCCCACGGGGTGCAGAATTAACCCCCAATTAAGTGGTGGAATTAATACCCAAAGGGGGCACATTAACCCCCAAAAAAGCATGGAACCCACCCCCAAAAGAGGAGTGAAATCAACCCCCAAAAAGGGGGGTATTACCCCAACAAAGGGGGTATTACCCCAAACAAGGGGGGTAAATTAAGCATTGAGGGGACGGAATTCAAAAAAAGAGAAGTGAAACCAACCCCCAAAGAGTGGGGTATTAACCCCCAAAGAAAGGGGTATTAACCCCCAAAAAGTGGGGGGGAGCATTAACCCCTTGGGTGTCAGGGGGAGTGAGAACTTTCCTGTTGGTGGGCAGAATTCCACCACAACCCCAGGGACCCCCGGGTGGTGTTGGGGAGCCATTAACCCCGAGGGGAGGGGGGTATCACTCTACGGGAGGGGTGTTAAACTTATGGGGGGGTTAAATCTAGCGGGGGTCACCCCATGGCGGGGGGGGGTCACCCCTTGGGAGTCCTCCCCGCGCCGTACCGTGTCGCGCTCGGCCCGGAGCTCCTCGATCTGCCGCTCCTTGGCCTGCAGCTGCTGCTGCTGCTGCTCGATCAGGTCCAGCTGGAGCAGCAGGATCTGCCGCAGGCAGGCGGCCTGCCCGGGCGACCCTCCGCCGGCGCCCATCGCTGCGCGGGCCGCGGGCCGCCGCTTCCCCGGCTCCGGGGGGGGGGGGCTCGGGTCACCGGCCGGTCCCGTGGCGGGAGGGGACACGGAGGGGCGACCCAAAGGGACACCGCTACCAGCCTGGCTGGGGGGCTGTGCTGTGATTCTGGGGGTCCGCACCCCCCCCATCATGGGAATTAAACCCCCCCGTGCACACTCAGAGCTCTGCGGGTCCTGCTGCACGCGTGCAGGAACGCACACACATAGACACGCACACACACACAAACACACACGTGTCCTCTGCAGAGGCCGCAGCCCCGGCACACTCGCTGGCACACGGACACGCGTGTCCCCCCCCCGCTGCAGGGAGCGACCGCAGCCCCCGCTGCAGCACAGGCGCAGCCCGCAGACGCTGCAGCCCATGCACAGCACCCCCGACTGCAGTCCCGGAGCGCACTCTGCACACTCGTGCACATGTATGCACACTCGTGCACATGTATGCACACTCGTGCGCATGTATGCGCACACACAGCCTCACGGCACACATACGGGCATGCACGGACATGTATGTACACGTACACACACACACACGCGGAGGATCATTTCCCCCTCTCCCGGCTGAAACTCCACCCCCCCCGCAGCACACGGGGCCGTGTCACCGGGGACACACAGGGGACACGCGTGGCACGTGCTGGGGACGCACGGGGGACACGTGGGGGACGCGGCTCTCTCTGCAGAGCTGCGCTCAGGGACACACAAACACGCGCGGGGGGGACGTCCCCCTTCACCCAGCGCCCTGCTCCTGGTGCCCGGGTGACAGTGGCAGTGCCACCCCCGCGGTGTGGCGCTGGGGAAGCCCCTCCGAGGTTCCTGCTGTGCCGCGGGGCACACCGAGCCCTGCCAGCAGCTGTGCCCAGCGGCGTGTGCACACGTGGGGGTGTTGTTCAGACACGGGGGGGGCTGTGTTTGTCCCCCCCCGTGTGATTGTGGACATCAACACATGTGGCTGTGGTCACCCACAGGGGTGGCAGTGCTTGTCCTCTTGCATGGCTCACACACATCTGTGTTTACACATGTCCTTGTCCCCCTGCATGGCTCACACACACACACACGTGTTTACACATGTCCTTGTCCCCCTGCATGGCTGTGCTCACACACACATACACACACATCTGTGTTTACACATGTCCTTGTCCCCCTGCATGGCTGTGCTCACACACACATACACAAATCTGTGTTTACACGTGTCCTTGTCCCTCTGCATGTCTGTGCGCACACACATCTGTGTTTACACACGTGTGTGGCCATTCTCACACACACACAGAGCCATGGTTGCACACATGGTGGTCACTTTCACACACACACACATGGCTGTTCTCATTTTCATAACCTGGCGGTACACATGTGTAGCTGTGCTCACACATATGACCGTGTTGATACACACAGCCATGTTCACACACATGTGACCATGCTGACACACATGACAGTGCTCACACACACACAGAGCTATGTTTGCACACACACACACAGAGCTACATTCACACGTGTAACCACGCTGACACACAACAGTGCTCAAACACACAGAGCCATGTTACACACACACATGTGACCGTGTTCACACACATAACAGTGCTCACACACACATATGACTGTGTTCACACACGACAGTGCTCAAACACACAGAGCCATGTTACACACACACGTGACCGTGTTCACACACGACAGTGCTCAAACACACAGAGCCATGTTACACACACACATATGACCGTGTTCACACACAACAGTGCTCAAACACACAGAGCCCTGTTCACAGACACACACACAAGCATGTTCACACACATGAGCATGTTCACACACATGACAGTGCTCACATACACAGAACTGTTACACACAGACCCCCACACATTACCACATTCACACACATGATAATGCTCACAGACACACATAACCACGTTCACACACAGAGCCATATTCACACACATGACAGTGCTCAAACACACACAGAGCCATGTTCACAGACACACACACATGTGACCGTGTTCACACACATAACAGTGCTCACACACACATATGACTGTGTTCACACACGACAGTGCTCAAACACACAGAGCCATGTTACACACACACATATGACCGTGTTCACACACAACAGTGCTCAAACACACAGAGCCCTGTTCACAGACACACACACAAGCATGTTCACACACATGAGCATGTTCACACACATGACAGTGCTCACATACACAGAACTGTTACACACAGACCCCCACACATTACCACATTCACACACATGATAATGCTCACAGACACACATAACCACGTTCACACACAGAGCCATATTCACACACATGACAGTGCTCAAACACACACAGAGCCATGTTCACAGACACACATATATGACCATGTTCACACACAACAGTGCTCACAGACACACATAACCATGTTCACAGAGCCATGTTCACACACGACAGTGCTCAAACACACACAGAGCCATGTTCACACACACATGACCATAATCACACACATGACAGTGCTCACACATAAAGCCATGTTCACACACACGACACTGCTCGCACACACACAGAGCCGTGTTCACAGACACACACACGACCATAATCACACACATGACAGTGCTCGCACACACAAAGAGCCGTGTTCACAGACACACACACACATGACCATAATCACACACATGACAGTGCTCACACACACACACACAACTCCGTATCCGCACACACGGGGGGCGCCGTGTCCCCGCCGTGCCGGTGCCGGTGCCGGTGCCGGTGCCGGTGCCGGTGCCGGTGCCGGTGCCGGTGCCGCTGCGGCAGCCCCACGTGCCGGCCGGGCCCGCCCGCACATGGCTCTGCAGCACGGAGCTGCTGGGGCTAAAAATGGAGCAGGGCGCACATGCCAGCGCCACGTGACGCGCAGGGAGAGGGCTCCCCGCGAGAGGAGGAGGAGGAGGAAGAGGAGGAGGAGGAGGAGGAGGGAGCCCGCTGACATGGGCTGGCACAGATGCCAGCCCGGCCGCTGGCCACGACTCCGTGGCCTCTCTGTGACCTGTGGGTTGGGGAAGGGGGGGCGCTAACGGGGTGGCCCCCTCCCCACTTCCTCACGCTTTTGACTTTTGGGAAGGTCAAACGCGGGGTGACGGCGGAAGGGGAAAAGGGGGGGAGGGTTCCCCGGTGGTGGGTCTGGAGGCTGAAGGAGTTCCCGGTGCTGTCCCGCCCCCTCCCCCGTGGGGTCCCAAGGCTGCAGAGGGAACACAAACATCGGCACGTGGGGTTTTGGGGGGGTGGGGGCAGGTGAGAGGGATCCTCACGTGCCATGGCTGCTCCCTTTGGGGGGTCCTCCCCAGACCCCCCCACATCATGAATACATTGGGGTCCCCCCACCCTCAGGGGTCCTGCACCCCTTTTGCACCCCCATGTCACAGTGTCACCCCAATTTCTGGGCCCCCGCACGTTCCTGGGGTCCTGACACTCCCAAATTTTATCCCAATGCACCTTTCCTGTGGCTCTGCACCCCTGAATCCTCCTGGGGTCCCTGCACCCCCTGATCTGCACTCCTTTGGGGTCCCTGCAACCTCCCGGGGTGCATTCATCCCGAAATCCCGCACGTCCACGAATCTGTGCACTCCTGCTCCCCCCAATCCTGCACCCTCCTGGGGGGGGGTCCCTGTACCCCCAAACCTTGACCCCCCCCAGACCCTGCACTTCCTGGGGTCTCCGCACCCCAGCAGCGGTCTGCAGTGCCAGCACACCACGGGGTGTCCCCGCCTGTCTCGGGGTGCCCCCACCTGCCGCGGGGTGCCCCGCCCGGGGCCAGGAATGCCTTGTTTACCCGATTTTTTCCCGTTCCCGGGGAGGGAGGACTGTTCTGGCAGCGGGAGCTGCTGCCCCAGCCAAGAGCCAGGGGCCGAGCCAGGGCTGCTCGCTGCAGGAAAACACCCCCAAAGCCCCCCAAACCCCAACCCCACAAGTACTCTCCTGGCCCCCACAGCAGCACTGGGGGTCCTGCCCCACTCTTCCCCCCCCCGTGCCGTCAGTGGGGATGGATGAAAGGGGGGTCAGGGGTGCAGGACCCCCAAATTGGGTGGCACCACTGGTTGACCCCCAAAGTTGCGGGTGGAGAAACTGAGGTTCCATGTGTGCAGGGTGACACGGGGACACAGCCAGACCCGGTGTCCCCAAACCCACAGGGCAGCTGCAGCCCCACGGTGGGTCTGGGGGTGTCCAAGCGGGGCTGGGGGTGCAGGGCGGGGGGTCCTGTCCCGTGTGAGCCCCCGGTGTCCGGCCTGGGGGCCAAGGGGGGATGTGCAGGAGCGAACCCCCGCTGCCGGCGGAGACACCCCCCACCCCCCTTTTCCTGGAAAAGGTTCAACAAGGTAAACAAGGCTCCAGCCCCGAGTAAAAATAAACCCTCGGCACGCAGGCGCCGGCCGGGAAGCGGGGCGAGCGTCACGCGGCACGGCCACGGCACCGGCACCGGGCACCGGGCACCGGGCACCGGGCACCGGCCCCACCGCCCCTCCGCTGCCTCCTGCCCCGGGAGCAGTGACAGGGGAGAGAAATGCAAACTGCATCCCCCGTGCAGTTGAGGGGTGCAGGGGGTGCACCGGGGGGGTGTACGGCATGGCAAGGGCAGGGATGGGGTGACATGCGTGTCCCCCGACACTCCGGGCACCCCACGGCGGGTGGGGGTACCCCACGGGGTCCTGGCACGGTGGGATGGGGGAGACCTGGGTTGAGGGGTAGAGACCCCGGGAGGTGCAGGATCTGGGGGTGCAGGATACGGGGGGACAGGATCTGGGGGTGCAGGGGCCCCAGGAAAGTGCAGGGATGCAGAGTTTGGGGGTGCAGGATGCAGGGATGCAGAGTTTGGGGATGCACAAATCCGTGGAAGTGCAGGATTTACGGGTGAATCTGGTGGCGTGTCACAACCTTGAGGGGCGTTCAGGTGCCCCCTCCGTGCCATGGACCGGTTGGCACGGGCACTGCCATGTCGGGGTGCACAGGGAGCCGCGGGAAGCCCCCCGAGGCACAGACCCGGCCTCTGGGGGCGTTCCCGGCTCACGTCAGCGGCAGCACCCCCCTGTCCCCGTGGCTTTGGTGGCCCCTCTCCCTCACTCCGTTCCCCATGGGTGGTCCCAGAGTCGGGATATCCCGGAAATATCCCAGCTGTGCCCAGCCTGGGGTCCGTGCTCACAGCACCTCCACCAGGACCCACCGTGCCGGGCTCCCAGCCTCACGGCGGGACCCCACAGAAAGACCCCCAGAGCTTTGTCCCGTCCCACCCCGGTCCCGGGGATTCCTGGGGGATCAGGGTTTCAGGCGAGCATCACAGGCACCGTGTGCCGCAGCGCCGTGCGCGGGGATGTTTTCCCAATCCAGACGTGCGGCTGAGTCACGGATAATCACCGGGAACGTGCCGGGAGCGGAACGAGGAGCTGCGGGGGCCGAGGACACCTGCGCGGTCCCGGCACGGCCCTGCGGGCAGGCGGGTCCCTTCCCCCCGGGACCGGCGTCCCCCTCCGGGTCCCCCGTTCCCGTGCCAGCCTGGCCCCACACATCCTTCCGGGAGCTGCCGCGGTTCTCCCGGGCCGGAGGTGCCCCGGCACCGCGCAACCGCTCCGTGACTCAGGGCAAGGGCACGTCCTGTGGGTGTCGGGGTGTTCCCACTGCCCCAGTGCCTTGAGGAGCCCCAAAATCCCGCACCAACCCCAGCAAGCCCCGGACGCCGCCAGCTGAGGGTGGCCTCGTTGCCCGTGGGGTTCTAGGGGGTCTTTGGGGTGCAGAGTTCTGGTGTCCCCCCCCGGGTACTTCGCACAGCCGGGACACCGGAGGCCTCCCCTCCTGCGGGATTAGCTCGGAGGATTTCCCAGCGCTGGCACATCCCTGCTCTGCTCCTTCTCCTCCTGGCTGGGGGCCAGGGCAGCGCCCGGCACATGGCACCCGGGAGGGTGATGGTACCCCCAAAACCTTCCCCGCGGCGGGAGCAGGAGCACCCACGGAGCCCGCGGTGCCACCGGGCTGGGCTGGCCGCGGCCGGCGCCGCGACCCAGATCTGCCACCAACTCTGCCCTGGCACGGCGTTGCCGCAGCCCCCGCGGCTGTCAGGAGCGGGGCCAGGCTGGGACGTGGATGCCAGGCACGTGCCACAGCGGGCACCCGCCGTGGGCAGCGTGGGGACAGCATGGGGACAACAGGGGACAGCATCGGGAGGGGACAGCGGGCAGGGGGGCAGCTGTGCCGGGGGCTGCACCGTGCGCAGGTGCCCCTGGAGCAGGGGGGCTCCGGTATACTGGAGCCGAGCAGGTGGGCTCAGGAGATGGTGCCATGTGGGGTGACAGGGATAGCTGAGTGTCCCCAGTGCAGGAGACAGTGCCACGCGGCGTTACTGGGGTACCTGGGTGTCCCCAGGACAACGGAGGGGTCCTAGGGACACCCAGGTCCTTTGCGGGGTGACAGAGGCACCTGGGTGTCCCCAGTGTTGTGCGGGGTGGCATCGGTGCCCAGGTATGCCCAGGGGAAGGTGCCACGCAGAGTGACAGTGCTGTGCCGCTGCAGGGGACAGCCAGTGCCGCGGTCAGGTGTTCCCAGCGCAGGTGACAGCGCTGTGCAAGGTGACAGCGCTGCCAGTGCCGTGACTGGGGGTCCCCAGCGCGGGGGACAGCGCCGTGCCAGGTGACAGATGTGACAAGTGCTGCACCCGAGTGTCCGCAGTGCAGGTGACACTGCTGCGCCTGGGGGTCCCCAGCGCAGCGACCGTGCTGTCCTGCCTGACGGGACGCGCCGCGTCCCCGCGTCCCCGCTGCCGGGAGCGGTCCCCGCGGTCCCTCAGGCGGCCCCGGTGCGGGGGTCCCCGCCGAGCCCGGGCTCCCCGGCGGCGGCGCGGGGCCGGGGCCGCCGGCGGAAAGTGTGTCACTGGGGCACGAGGCTGTCCCCGGGAATCACATGGGGGAGGCGGCGGCGCCGCGTGCGGCCCAGTGCGCAGCCGCGGCCGGTGCGGGGGGCGGCGGGGCGGGCGGCGGGCGCACAACAGCCCGCACCGGGCGGCGGCGCGGCACGGCTCGGCGCGGCTCCGCTCCGCGAGGCTCACGGGGCCGGGACAGGATGGCGGCCCCCGAGGCCGGCAGCACAGGTCAGTGCCCCGCCGGAGCCCCCCCACCCCCGGGACCACCGTGCGGGCAACGGCACCGGCAGCGGTCCCCAGCACCGGAGCGGATCGGGGGGCAGCGCGCCGGGACCGCGGAGAGGGGCTGCGCGCTGAGACGCGAGTTGGAGGGGTCCGGACACCGGGACCGAGGGGTCCCGCACGCCCGACCGGGCAGGATGCGCACTGGGACCGCGTCCCGGAACGGGGCTCCGTCCTACCGGGACCGGGGGGTCCCGCAGAGCGGGGTAAGGCTCGGACAGCGGGGCCGGGGTGTCCCCGGGAGGAGGGTAGGGAGGGCTGCGCGCCGGCACCGGGCGTCTTGCACACCGGGGCGACGTGAACACCGGCTCCGGGGTGCTCCGGTGGTCGGGGCAGAAGGGATGGAGACCGGACTGGGGTGTCCCGAACGCCGGAACGTGCGGGACGCGGGGCTAGCAAGGCTGAGAACGGGGATCTGTGTTCCGGGGGGTCCCGGGCAGCGGGATCGGAGGGCGAGCGCAGCGGGACGCGGGTGTCCCGGAGACCGGGACCGAGGACTCCGAACACCGGAGAGTGCTGGACACCGGGGCAGGAAGGGTGAGCGCGGGGGTTGTCTCTTGGGCAGCGGAACCGGAGGGGAGTGAAGTGGGTCCGGGGCAGCGGAGCGGCACCGGGGTGTCCCAAGAACCGGCACAGCGCACAGCGATCGGTGCGCACCGAGCGGCAGAACCGGTCAGGGGGACCGGGGGGGGTGTCCCTATCAGCGGCACCGGGGCCACGGGGAGCGGGCAGCCCGTGGACGGCCGGGGCGGTGCCGCGCGTGTCGGGGCTCCCTGCGCACCGGGAGGGACGGAGCGGGGACCGGAGGCGGTGCCCCCCCCCTCCC
>NW_024358389.1:1211823-1219107 GCF_014805655.1 Passer montanus
CACGTGCGGAGTTTGTTTTCCCCTCAGCCCCGCCCCGCCCCCTCCCATTGGCCGGCACATGACATCAGCGGTGACGTCACGCGCGGAACCGGGGACGCCGCCGCTCATTGGGGGGGGCCAGCCCTGTCTCCGGGGCAACGGGGAGGGGCGGGGCGGAGCTTGGCCAATGAGAGGCGGGTGGGCGTGGTGAAGCGTGAAGGGGCGGGGTCTAGGGGGGCCACGTGCGGCTGGAGCACGTGGGGCGGCGGCGTGAGGCCGCCTGAGCTTGGGGGGGGCTGCGGGGAGCCTGTTTGGGGGGGTTCCCTCTGTTTTGGGGTCAAGAGAGTTTCCCTCTCTCTGGGGCAAGCCTTTATGGGGAATCCCCGCACCCCAAACACTAAAATGGGTGTCCCGAGGCTTTTGGGGTGCGGGGATCCCCCAATTATTTTGGTGCCTTAGCAGCGGGGGGGGGGGTTCCCCAGGATCAGCTGTCGTGGAGGTGGGACCCACTGTCCCCAATTCGGTGACCCTCTTTGGAGGTGGCTCGGTGAGGGGGGATGGTGACAAGCTGGCTCTGGCGCGTGGCATCTGTGCCAGCGGCACCGTGTGCGGCGGGAGACACATGGCCCTGGCGATCCCGTGTGTCCCCGACATCACCATCCACGTGTCCCCGCCCGGAGTCGTGTCCCGGTGCTGCCGTCCCTGCCCCGTGAGTGGGGAGACAACGACTGTGCCTGCAGCCACGGGCCACGCGTGTGTCCCCCCTCCATTCTGCTCCCCATTTTTGGGGGTCTTCACGCAGCTCCTCAGTCCTGCAGCGGGGACTTTCCCCCACCCAACTGGGGGGGCTGAGCTGGGAGCATCCCGGTGCCATGGGGGGGGCTGCACTGGGGGCACCCCAGTGCCGTGGGGGGCTCCGTGACGGGGGGCTGCACCGTGGGGCTGTCCCGGGAGCTGCGGGGCGGCAGCCCGGCTGTGCCGCGGGCACGGAGCCAGGAACGGCAGCAGGAACTCCGTGACCTCCTGATTTCACCTCTGCAGAGGGTTCCCAGCCCACATTCCTCCTGCAGGCAATTCCGGGGTGCCCTGCCCGTGTCCCCAGCCGGCACGTACCCGGATAAAGCCGGCTGTCGCCGTCCCACGTGGGGCCGCGGCCCGTGGCGGCCGCTGGGTGCGGTGCCTGACTCAGGGTGGGCGGCACACGTGCGGAGCAGCGGGATTTCCACGGATCCGGGATGCATCCGGGGAGCTTCCCCGGAGACCCCACCCCGCCTTGGGGCTGCGATTTCACTCTGGGGGGCTTCCCCCCAACCCCCGCGGTGGGGGAGGCTGAGCTGGTGTAGCTCAGTGCATCACTGGCCCACCGGGATGCTCATGGATCTGGGATGCTTCCCCATGGATCCCACCCCACCTGGAGCTGCAGTCGCTCTCCGAGGGGTTTCCCCCTCCTCAGCTGGCAGAGGCTGAGCCTGGCACAGCTCAGTGCACGTGTGGCTCCGCGGGATGCCCACGGATGCTGACTGCCGGTGGTGCTTCCCCGGGCATCCCACCCACCTCCGTGAGTCGGGGGAGGCTGAGCCCGGCACATGAGCGGCTCCTTCTCTCTGCAGGTGGGGTGATCAGCTACGTGGGCTCCAGCGGCGCCTCTCCCACCCGCACCAGCCCCGTGTCCCTCTGCAGCGACAGCTCCAACAGCAGCTCCCAGTCGGGCTCGCAGCCCTTCCCCACCTACTTCCCACCGTCGCCCACCGGCTCCCTCCAGGATTCCCGCGCCTATGGCGGAGCCACGCTGGCCCCCCATGAAGACGGCTCCCCTTCTTCCTCCTCCTCGTCATCCTCCTCCTCCACCTCCTCTTCCTCGTACAGCTCCTCGGTGAATTTCCCCGGGGTGCAGCCGGTCCCCGCGGACGAGCGGCGCCGCAGCTCGCCAAGCAAAGCCGGCAGCACCGTCACGAGTGAGTGGGGCTCGCAGGGGGGTGGCCTGGGGGGGTCTCCCCACCCCTGGAGCCCGCTGACCCCCGTCCCCCCGCAGAGCTCAACGGGATGGTGCTGCTCTGCAAGGTCTGCGGGGACGTCGCCTCCGGCTTCCACTACGGCGTCCACGCCTGCGAGGGCTGCAAGGTACCGGGATGGGGCCGGGGATGGGGCACGGAGCCCCCGTCGCGCTGCGGGGACCCCCGGTGATTCCCCCCGCTCGCCCCGCAGGGCTTCTTCCGCCGCAGCATCCAGCAGAACATCCAGTACAAGAAGTGCCTCAAGAACGAGAACTGCTCTATCGTCCGCATCAACCGCAACCGCTGCCAGCAATGCCGCTTCAAGAAGTGCCTGCTGGTCGGCATGTCCCGTGATGGTGAGCGCGGAGGGACCCTCGTGACGTCCCGAGCCGGGGATTCCCTCTGCGGGTGGCATTCCCCGTGCCCAGGCTGCTGCTCTGGGATGTCTCCAGGGCTGTACCACCCTTCTGGAGCCGCTCCCCCGCCTGTGCTGGGTGCTGTGCCTGTCCCACGGGATGTGCCCCCCCTTCCTGGGACCCCCCATATGTGGGGCTGTGTGTCCACTCCAAGACTGGGTGCCCCGTGCCCAGAGCTGCCTGTCCCCTCCCGGGATGGGTCCCCCATGGCCAGCGCTGTGTGTCCCCTCCCACGGGGTTCTCCAACATCGAGGCTACATGTCCCCACCCTTGGATGCTTGCTCAGATCTCTACATCCCCTCGCAGGATGGGTCCCCCTGTGTTCAGGGCTCTATGTCCCCTCTAGGATCGGGTGTTCCAATTTTAAATGCTGCGTGTCCCCTCCCGGGATGGGTTGTGTGTCCCCTCCAAGCCCGGGACGGGGATGCCGCCCTGCTGCCATCATCCCCTCACGGTGCAGGTCTGGGGGGGCAGGTGGGGGTCACCTCCTGCCTCTGACGTTCCCCTAACACCGCTGTCCCCCCTCAGCCGTGCGCTTCGGGCGCATCCCCAAGCGGGAGAAGCAGCGGATGCTGGCGGAGATGCAGAGCGCCATGGGCGGCATGGCCCCTGCCCCACCGCCGATGCCGGGGCCCGGCGAGGGTCCCGCCGCGGGCGGGGGGCACGCAGCGCCCCCCGGCCCCCCGCCGCTTGCCCCCCCCGCCTGCTTCTCCCAGTTCCCGCAGCAGCTGACACCGCCCCGCTCGCCCAGCCCCGGCGGGGCCACCGAGGATGTCATCGCGCAGGTGGCCAAGGCCCACAAGGAGATCTTCATCTACGCGCACGACAAGCTGGGACCCCCTCCCGCCTGCGACAGCGGCCTCCTGCGCTGGGACGCGCCCCCCGCCTGGGCCCCCGGCCCCCCCGAGCCCCGGCTGTGCCCCCCCGCCTACCCCGAGCCCCCGGCCCCGCGGGGGTGCCCGTGGCCCCGCGGCCCCAAGGACGTCCTGCCGGTGAGCGCCCGGGGGTCCCGCTCCCCCCCTCCGGCTAATTTTAGCCGTTAATCACATTAATCCCCTTGTTGCCCTCCTCCTCCTGCGGCGGCGGGGCCGGGGGAGCCCCGCAGAGCCCCCGGGGGAGCCCCCGGTGCCCGCTGACCGCTGGTCACCCGCAGGCGTGCCCCATGAACAGCCACGTGCCTGGCCGCAGCGGGCGCTCGGTGCAGGAGATCTGGGAGGATTTCTCCCTCAGCTTCACCCCCGCCGTCCGCGAGGTCGTGGAGTTCGCCAAGCACATTCCCGGCTTCCAGGCGCTCTCCCAGCACGACCAGGTCACCCTGCTCAAGGCTGGCACCTTTGAGGTACGTCCCGGAATGGTGAGGGCTCGATGATGCCCCATGGTGCTCCGTGGGCTGGCACGGAGCCCCAGAGCATGGGAACAGTGTGGACCAGGACACAGCAGGAGCCCCGTGGCATTGCAGTGCCCCACATTTGAGAGCCGTGGCGCTCATGGCATTGCCTGGTGCCTCACAGCACTGCAGTGCCCCACATTTGGGATCCGTGGCACAGAGCACGGTGTCCCTGTCATGGCACAGTGCCCTGTGCACTGGCACGGAGCCCTGCAGCACTGCAGTGCTTCACAATCAGGAGTTGTGGCATGCAGCACAGTGCTCCTGGCATTATACAGTGCCCCATGGCACTGCAGTGCCACACTTTTGGGGGCTGTGGCATGGAGCACGATGTCCCAGGCATGGCATGGTACCCCACAACTGGGGACCACGGACTGATACGAATCCCCATGCCCCATGGCATTGCAATGCCCCACATTTGGGAGCCGTGGCATGAAACACAGTGCCCCTGGCATCACACAGTACCCATGGCATGGTACCCCACATTTAGTATTCACAATATGGGTGACGGAGCCCATGGTATGGCACAAAGACCCTGGCATTGTCTGGTGCCCCCATTGCACGGCAATACCCCACATTTGGGAGCTGTGGCATGGAGACCAATGTCCCTGGCATGACACAGTACCCATGGCATGGTACCCCACATTAGTATTCACAATATGGGTGACGGAGCCCATGGTATGGCACAAAGACCCTGGCATTGTCTGGTGCCCCTGTTGCACAGCAATACCCCACATTTGGGAGCTGTGGCATGAAACACAGTACCCATGGCATGGTACCCCACATTTGGTAATCACAATATGGGTCACAAAGCCTGTGGCATGGCACAATGCCCCCGGTGACCCATGGCGTGTCAGTGCCCCACATTTGGGAGCTGTGGCATGGAGACCGATGTCCCTGGCATGGTACCCCACATTTGGTAGTCACAATCACGGAGCCCATGGCACGGCACAGTGCCCCCGGTGCCCCATGGCATGGCAACGCCCCACATTTGGGAACCGCGGCATGAAACAGAGTGCCCCTGGCATGGCACAGTACCCATGGCATGGCACCCCACATTTGCTAGTGACAGTATGGATCACGGAGCCCATGGCCTGGCACAATGCCCCCGGTGACCCATGGCATGGCAATGCCCCACATTTGGGAGCTGTGGCATGAAGACCAACGTCCCTGGCATGGCACCCCACATTTGCTAGTGATAATATGGATCACGGAGCTCACAGCCTGGCACAATGCCCCTGGTGCCCCGTGGCACGTCAGTGCCCCACATTTGGGAGCCGTGGCACGGAGACCGACGTCCCTGGCATGGAGCACGGTGCCCGTGGCTCCGCCTGGCGCCCTGTCCCACGTGCTGCCCCGTGCCCACAGGTGCTGATGGTTCGCTTCGCGTCGCTGTTCGACGTGAAGGAGCAGACGGTGACGTTCATGAGCCGCACGCGGTACGGGCTGGAGGAGCTGTGGGCCATGGGCATGGGGGACCTGCTGGGGGCCATGTTCGACTTCAGCGAGAAGCTCAGCGCCCTGGAGCTCAGTGATGAGGAGCTGGGGCTCTTCACCGCCGTCGTCCTTGTCTCGGCAGGTGGGCACGGGAGGATTTGGGGAGATGGAGGAGTTTGGGGCTGGGATGAGAGGAGTTAGAAAAGAATCGAGGGGTTTGGGGCTGGGATCAGGGGGTTAGTGGGGTTTTTGGGGCATTCAGGGATGGGAGTGCGGAGGCATTGAGGTGACACTGGGGGAGCACCATCAGGGTGATGCTGCGTTGGGTGGGATTAGGGCGTTTTGGGGGTGGAACTGGGGTGTCTCCTGCCCTGCCCCTGACCAGCCCTGCCCTCCCCAGACCGCTCGGGCATGGAGGACACGGCATCAGTGGAGCAGCTGCAGGAGACGCTGCTGCGGGCCCTGCGCGCCCTGGTGCTGAAGACGCGCCCCGCCGAGACCTCGCGCTTCACCAAACTGCTGCTGAAGCTGCCGGACCTGCGCACCCTCAACAACCTCCACTCCGAGAAGCTGCTCTCCTTCCGCATCGACGCCCAGTAGTGCCCCCCCGGACCCCCCCAACCGCGCACCCCTGTACATACATCCACACAACGAGGGATGGGGGGCACACAGACTTCCCCCTCCCCCGGGGCAGCACCGACCCCGTGGCGCCCGTCGGACTCGCAGGGATTCACCCCAAGGTGGGCGCCAGGATGCTGGGGACCCCACCCCAAATCGGGCACCGCCCCCACGGCACCGCTGGCAGCGCCGGGGGGTCCCCTCGCCCCACACCCCCGTTCTGGGGGCCGGGGGTGGGACACAGAGGCCGGATCCAGCCGTGCTGGGGGGGGGTGGATCTAAGGGGGAGGGTGGTTTGGTTGGTTGGTTTTTTTTTTCATCATATATTTATTACATAAATATATAGTAAAATAGACCAGCAACAATTACCATAAAAATATCTTTCTTTAAAATCCTGACCAAAACACAAAAGGGTTTAAAATCGCACGTCACAGACTTGTGATTGTCACGGGGGCTCCGCGGCCCCCCCCGGCCCGCGCCCCTACATTCAGCGACGCCGGCCGCGCCCCCCCCTCCCCACCCCCGGCACCCTGCATAGTGGGGGGACCCCGCGTGGGGCGCGCCGAGCCGAGCCGAGCCGTGCCGGGGGAGGAGTGAGGGGCTGGGCTGAGCCCCCCCACCCCAGGGCCCCGTGTGGCCGCTCGGGGGTTCACGGGGGCTGATTAAGACACGTCCCGCGGCGGCGCTGCCGTGTCGCGACGGGAGCGCGCGGTGTCACACGGGCAGCGCGGGGACACGGCACCGGCATGGCACGGCGCCGGTACCGGCACGGCACCGGCATGGCACGGTCACGGCAGCGGCACGGACCGGCGCCGCGCCCTCATTGCACCGACAGGAGTTGCCACGGCGCCGACACACGCGTGGCAGTGGCACCGAACATGGCACTGCCATGGCACCGTCACGGCACCACCGGGCACGGGGGGGGCATCACCCGGGTGCCGCGCCCGTGGCCCGAAGGCACGAGGTGGGACCGGTGCTGCCAGGGGAGGGGGGCGACCCCCCAAAAACCTGCACCCCCCCAGCGCGGGCGTTAGTGTTCAGCTCCTATTGCACCGCCCGCAGCCGGTGCTGCCGGGACCCCCAAAGTGGGGACCCCCGAGCCGGGGACCCCCGGGGGGGTTTAAGACATTTTGCACCAAGGTCCAATCCGGCGCTGGTATTTGGGGCTGGGGGCAGGCGCCCCCGCCCAGGGGTGCCACAGCCCCGCTGTGCCCCCCAAGCCAGCTGCAAGGGGTCTGGCGGGGCCCCCCGACACGACCCCCATGCTTGGGGGGGAGTCTGGGGTGTGGGGGGAGCCCAGCCCGGCCCCCTGTGCCTGTGGGGGGGACGTGTCTGGTGTTGGGATTTTCTGCTTTTAAACGACCCGTAAAAAGATTTTTTTTTTAATTACAAAAATTATATATTTTATATATATTTATATATATATATATATATATATTAGCTTAGGTGGGCC
>NW_024358389.1:1219250-1234771 GCF_014805655.1 Passer montanus
CCGCCTGAGGTAAGAAAAAATTCACAAACCTAAATTTGGGGGGGGGGGAAAGAGTAAAAAGGTGATAAAACCATTCCCGGGTGCCCCCTCGCAGCTGTGCCCCCCCAGCCCCTCAAGCCCCCTGTGGGATTCCCCCTGCCGGCCCCCGCCTCAGCCCGGCCCCCCCGGGAGCATCGGGGGGGCAGTTGGGGGGTGCAGCCCCCCCAAAGTGCTGCTGCCGGGGGGGCCGGGGCAGTAGTGCAGTGGGGGGTCCCGGGGAGGCACCCACCGCCCCCCCAGCCGGCGCCTCCGGGGCCTTTGCAACTCCTGACGGACACGACAAAACCCACGAGGACAAGGGGGAAAACAACAACAAAAAAAAAAAAAAAGGACAACGGAAAAGTTTGGGGGGGTTTGAGGGGGGTGTGCCTCCCCCAAGTGTCCTGCAGCGCCCACCATCCGCGGCGCTTGGCACAAAATCGTCTCCTCTCAGCCCCAAAAAAAGACAAGAGAACCCCCAAAACCCCAAGTCTGGCCCCAAATTTGGGGATAAGGGTGGGGGGGGACACAGGGGGGTCACCCCAGCCGGGGCAGACCCAGTGGGCTGGGGTGGGGGGCGGTCCACCAGCCCTGCACCCCGATGGGCTGGGGTCCCCCCTGCCACCGCTGTGCCCCCCCTGTGCCCCCACCCTGCTGTGTGGGGGGGTCCTGGCCCCCACCTTGCTGTGGGGGGGTCCTGGCCCTCACCCCACTATGGTGGATGGGGGTGCCAGCCCCTGCCCTGCTACGGGGGAGGGTCCTGGCCCCCACCCCAGCCCCCCAAATTGCTGCCCGGCCAAAAGTGCATATGGCCACGGCCCCCCAGCCGGGGCAGCCTCTCCCTGTGCAGCCCAGAGCCCCCTCCTCTCCTCCCTGCTCTTCCTCCTCTTCCTCCTCCTCCTCCTCCTCCTTCCAAAGGCACAGGGTGGGGGGCGGGGGGTGTCGGCCCTACACCTCCTGGTCCTCGAAGACCTCGAGGAAGAGGGGGGGGAAGAGCTCGGTGGGACACTCCACCTTCATGTGCAGGAAGCGGCTGGCGTGGAAAGTGCAGTTAGTTTAATATTTTAGCCTCTCAGGGAGGGAAATAAATGCTTAAAAAATAATAATCTACGAAGAGAAGGACAATAAAGGGAACGCTCGACCGTCGGGGCCCTTCCCTGTGCAAACAAACAAAATTCGTCAAGTCCTGGGGCGGGACACTCCACCTTCATGTGCAGGAAGCGGCTGGCGTGGCAGGCGCCGATCATCCGCAGATCCGTCACCTTCATCAGCAGCTTGGGCCAGAAGTGGGGAATGTTGTGTTTGCGGTAGTTGATGTAGTGCTCAAAGGCCAGCAGGTAGGTCTCCTGGCACTTCTCGATCTTCTCCACGCAGATCAGCCCCGTCCGGTCTGCGGGAAGCAGGGAATCGTCGTGGGATCGTGTGTGGGAAGGGATTTAAAGCTCATCCAGTGCCACCAGGGACACCTTCCACTGCCCCATGGTGATCCAAGCCCCATCCAGCCTGGCTTTGGATGCTTCCCTGTGCCAGGGCCTCACCACCCTCACAGAGAGGAATTTTTTCCCAATACCCCATCAAAATCGCTCCTTTTTTAGTTTAAACCTCTCCTTGTTGTCCTGGCATTTTCTGCCCGTGGAGGAGCCCCTCTCCCAGCCCAGCACTGCAGGGATTCTCCCTCCCACAGGGCTGAGTGTCCCATGCACCCCCTGGTTTTTGGGGTGCCCACCCCACGGACCCACATTAGAGGCTCAGCCTGTGCTCCTGGGTACCAGGGACTGGGGTGCCCACCTCGTGCTCCTGGGACCCCTCCCAGCCTGGCACAGCTGCCTGAAGATCTGGGAACTGGGATTGCCCACCCCAAATCCACCCAAAATCCAGGGGTGGCATGATTTCCCACCCAATGAAGATGCTGGGGGGCTCTGGCATCGGGGTGCCCACCCAACACACCCCAGGACAGTGAGGACTCTGGGCATCAGGGTGGGTGCCCACCTAATGCACCCCCAAATGCCAGGGGCTCTGGCCTTGGGGTGCCCACCCACCACACCGCCAGGGCAGTGAGGACTTTGGGCATTGGGGTGCCCACCCAATTCACCTCCAAACGCTGGGGGTTGTGGGCAAGGGGGTGTCAACACAACAATCCCCATGGACACCCTCTGGGCATGGGGGTGCCCATCCAATTCCCCCCAAAGCTGCAGGGGACCTCTGGCATCAGGCTGCCCACCCAACACCTCCCCAGCACAGCGAGAACTCTGATCACCGGGATGCCCACCCAACACACCCTCCGCCTCCCCGGGCACCGTGGTGCCCACCCCGTTCTGCCCATCATTACCTGAGGACATGAGCAGCACAGCCTGGAGCAGGGCCACCTCGGTGTCATCCAGGTTGAAGGCAGAGAGGGACTTGCCCAGGTCGAAGATGGCATCGGAGACGACGCCCAGGCCGCCGTTCTTGAGCTGCTCCCGCTTCACCGCCATCTCCCCGCTCAGCGTCAGCGTCTCGCTCTCGGGGTCGTAGCGCACGGCCGCCCGCAGCGACATGATCTCCATGCAGCACCCCTTCAGCAGGATGATCTGGTCCTCACAAGGCAGCTGGGGGCAGTTTTGGGGGGTTTGGTGTGATTCAGGTCACCCCAGACCTCCCCAAGCCCCCGGCCCGTCGTTACCTCTGAAAACATGGGCAGTTTTTTGGCAAAGTCGACCACGCGGGTGATGGCCGGGGTGATGATTTTTGTAAACTCGCTGAACGCCTCCAGGTCGACTTTGTCCCCGTCGGGCATGGAGGCCATAGGGGACTGGCCGATGTCCTCAGGCTGTGGGGGACACGGTGGTGTTGGGGAGGTGCCGTGTCACCACGTGTCCCCTGGGACTGCCATGGTGGCATTGGGGGTGTGGTGTGACCGTGTCACCCCTGGGCCACCGTGGTGGCATTGGGGGTGTAGTGTGACCATGTCACCCCTGGGCCACCATGGTGGCATTGGGGACATTGGGGGGTGTGACTGTGTCACCCCTGGGACCCCCAGAGCATGGCGGCATTGGGGGGTGTGGCGTGACCATGTCACCCCTGGGACCCCCAGAGCATGGTGGCATTGGGGGGTGTGGCGTGACCATGTCCCCCATGGTGGACAGTGGGATTTGGGGGTGCAGTGTGACTGTGTCACCCTCTGGGACCCCCATGGTGGGCAGTGGTGTTGGGAGTGTGGGGTGACCATGTCCTGCCCTGGGACACCCATGGTGGCACTGGGGGTGCAGTGTCACCGTGTCCCCCCTCTTGGACCCCCCACGGTGGGCAGTGGTGTTGGGGGTGCAGTGTGACCCTGTTCCCCCTCCCTGTGAGCCCCAGGGGGCTGTGTGTGACCTGCCCCCCCTCTGGGCCCCCATGTCACCGGGAGCAGCCGTGGCCTGGCGGGTGCAGCAGCCAGGAGAGGGAGCTGCACGACAGGGACAGGGACAGGGACAGTGACAGGGCCAGCGGCAGGGCCGGGGCCAGGGCCACCCGCGGGCACAGCTGTCCCCTTCGGTCACTGCTCACCCCTGAACCCTTTGGGGGTGACCAGCTCAAGGACACTGAGCGATGTCCCAACCCCCCTCGCCTGCCCAAGGGCACGGTGACATCCCAAACCCTGGCGCTGCCACCGTGCTGAGCGTGCCAGTGCCCAGAGATCCCAGCTGGGGCTGGGGGGCTGCGATGGTGACAGAGCCCCCAACACTGCATCCCCTCACCAGGAATTTCCGTTTCTGCTTCCAGTGGCTGCCCTGGGCGTTGGTGCTGCGGTGGGCTTCTGTCACGACGTGGATCAGCTCCCACTCCTCGGCGCTGGGGTTGGGCCGGTGCTGCAGGGATTTGATCATCTCCTCCTTCCGCCGCCGCTCGCGGTTCTCCTCGATCAGCTTCCTCTTGGCTACCCGCTTGGAGTCATCCAGCACCACTGCCGGGAGCCCCCCAGTCAGCTGGGATCCCCCCACCCCTGCATCCCGCAGCTGCAGCTCCCCACCCCACAGTGACCCCCCAGCCTCCTCCTGTGGCTGCTCCGGGCACCCCATAGCACCAGGACCCCTACCCACCTCCCCAAAAACCCCCACTATCATCTGGGATCCCCCCAATCAGCTAGGACCCCCCCACCCCTGCATCCCGCAGCTGCAGCTCCCCACCCCACAGTGACCCCCCAGCCTCCTCCTGTGGCTGCTCCGGGCACCCCATAGCACCAGGACCCAAATCCACATCCCCAAAGCCCCCCACTATCACCTGGAACCCCCTCAATCATCTGGCAACCCCCACCCATGCATCCCTCAGCTGCAGCACTCCACCCCTACAGTGACCCTCCTGCCTCCTGTGGCTGCTCTGGGCACCCCATAGCACCAGGACCCCAACCCACCTCCCCAGAGCCCCCCACTATCACCTGGGATCCCCAGTATCAGCTGGGATCCCCCACCCATGCATCCCACAGCTGACCCCACAGTGACCCCCCCAGCCTCCTGTGGCTGCTCAAGGCACCCCCCCCAACACATCCCATAGCACCACAATCCCAACCCACCTCCCCAAAGCCCCCATTATCACCTGGAACCCCCCCAATCAGCTAGGACCCCCCCATCCATGCATCCCGCAACTGCAGCTCCCCACCCCACAGTGACCCCCCCAGCCTCCTCCTGTGGCTGCTCTGGGCACCCCATAGCACCGGGACCCCAAACCCACCTCCCCAGAGCCCCCCACTATCACCTGGAACCCCCCCAACCATCTGGGACCCCCCCATTCACACATCCCACCCCGCTGCTGCATCACAGCACCCGAGAGCCCAGCCTGCTCCCGCAGCTGCTCTGGGCACCCCAAAGTTCCCCACGGCGCTGGGACCCCGTCCTGCCCCACCAGCCGAGCCCCCCCGTGCCCCCCAACTCACGGTCCATGGCCATGCCCACGGAGATGCACTTCTTGAAGCGGCACAGCTGGCACTGGTTGCGGGTGATCTTGTCGATGACGCAGCACCCATCGTACTTGCAGGAGTAGGTGGGGTGCAAGTTCTTCTGGATGGTCCGACGGAAAAACCCCTGGCGAGGGCGCGGGGGGTGTCACAGCGAGCCCTGCCGAGCCCCCCGAGCCCCCCCAAGCCCCCCTGGCCCAGCTCACCTTGCAGCCCTCGCAGGTGATGCAGCGGTAGTGGTAGCCGGTGGCTTTGTCCCCGCACACCACACATTGTTCATCTTTGTCCAGGTAACTAGGGATGTACCCTGCGGGGACCCCCCAGTCAGGGACCCCCAGGGCACCCCGGGGTGGGCCCCCCACAGCGGGGACTCACGGGGTGCTCTGTGACAGGGATTCCCATGGCAGAGACCCCCGGAGCACCCCGTGACAGAAATTCCAGTGTCAGGGACCCCAGGGAACCCCAAGTGCTCCCAGAGTGCTCCATGACAGGGGAACCCCAGGCAACCCCAAGTCAGGGACCCCTGGAGCACCCCGGACCAGTGACAGACCCCACATCAGGGCCCCCCACAAACCCTGAATCAGGGACTGTCTGCACACCCCAAATCAGGGCCCCCAGAAATCCTGAATCAGGGCCCCCCCATAAACCCTGAATCAGGGACCCCCTGCACACCCTAAATCAGGCCCCCCCAGAAATCCTGAGTCAGGGACCCCCTGCACACCCTAAATCAGGCCCCCCCAGAAATCCTGAATCAGGGACCCCCTGCACACCCTACATCAGACCCCCCAGAAACCCTGAGTCAGGGACCCCCTGCACACCCTAAATCAGGGACCCCCTTCACACCCTAAATCAGGGACCTTTGGCACATGCAGCATCAGGGACCCCCACGCCCCCCATGCCAGGGATGCCCAGTACCTCCTCCCCTCTCCGTGCCTCAGTTTCCCCTCTGTCTGCCCCGCCACTCAAGGGTTAACGCTGGGGGTGTGTGGGGGGTGCCCGAGCCCCCCGCACCAATAAAGCCCCCATTATCCCATTATCCGGCCTGGCACCAGCAGGGGGGGGTCCCCGTCCCCCTGGCACACAAAGACACACTGTCCCCGCTGCTGTCCGGGGTCCCCCTGCCTGGCAGCCCCACCAGAGCCCCCCCCACACCAGCTGCTGAGGGAAACTGAGGCACGGATCATCCGTGAGGCACGGCCCCTCGTATCCCCCCCAGCACCCCACCCTCGTGTTTTGGGGGGGGGCAGGACGTGGGAATCCCCGAGGGGTGGGTGGGGGAGATGGGGAGGGGGCTGGATGCCCCCCCACAATTCGGGGGGCGCCCCCAGCACCCCGGGACCGCCGCACCCACCCGGGATCCCACAAACCCAGGCGCGGGGACCCCCCCTGTGGCGCTGTGCAGGTGCGGGATGTGGGGGTCCCCCCCTCGGGGGGCCGGGCACGGGCGGCAGGCGGATGCCCGGGCTCCCCCCCGGCCCTCCCCGGGCCGGTCCCGCCGGCGCCGGCCGCTCCCCGCCGGGGAATGGGGCAGGGCAGGGGGGCAGCGCCCGCGGGGCCCCCCTTATCGCCCACCCCAGGGCGCTGCCGCCCCGATAAGCCGAGACCCCGGGGGACCCTGCAGGGATCTGGGGTGCGGGGGGGACACTTTGGGGTGCCTGGGACACACAGGGGACATCGGGCTGCCCAGCAGGGACTTGGGGTGTCCAGCCCTGGGAGCTGCTGGGGTGCCCGCAGGGGACAGGGGGTGTCCGAGGGACCCCGGGGAACCCCGCCGAGCCGGGGGTCTCACCCCCAGGAATCCTGGGGTGCCCATGGGGTGTCCACGGACTTTGGGGGACCCAGGTGACACAGGGGGTGTCCAGGGGACCCAGGCAAGGATTGGGGTGAGCCGAGGGTGCCCGGCAGAGCCATGGGGTGCCCGGGGGGGGGTTCAGCGGGACTCGGGGTGCCCGTACCTGACATGCTGCTCTTCACCAAACATTGGCTGCTCTTTCTTTTGCGCTTCCCATCCAGCCACCTGCGGGGGCGGGCGGGGGAGGGGGGGGACAGGCTGGCACGGCGCCCACGGATTCCCGCTGCACCCCCCAAACTTCCAGCAGCACCCCAAAAATCCCGCTCGGAACCCCTCCTCTGCTGGGAAAGGGGCAGCCCCCCCGCCCGGGGGTCGCAACGCGGCGATGTCACAGGTGGGGTGCGGCTTTGGGGGGGGCAGGAGAGAGCCCTGGGGACCCCTCCCCACCCAGAAGAGCCCTCCGGGACCCCCCCTCCGGGACACGGCACCGCCCGGGGTGGGGGGGGCCACCGGGGGCAGGAGTGGGGACACAGGGGACACCTGGGCATGGACACGCCTGGTGACACGTGGGGTGCAGGGGGACACGCAGGACACGGGGATGTCACCCAGAACGGGAGGGCGCGGAGGGACGGGTGGGGACATGTGGGGTACAGGGGGGGCTGGGGGACACCTGGGGTGCACAGGGCATGGGGACAGCCACGGGACATGCGTGGGGACACATGGAGGGGACGGGGACACAAGGGACACCCAGGGCAGGGGGACACACGGGATAGCCAGGGCACTGACACGTACATGACCATGCAGGGGGACACACCGAGGGGGGACACAGGGGACACAGGGACAATGACACAAGTGACACAGTGGGCACAGGGACACACCAGGGACGACACAAGGGACACAGCGGGCACAGGGACAACGATACAAGGGACACAGTGGGCACAGGGACAATGATACAAGGGGCACAGTGGGCACAGGGACACACCAGGGACGACACAAGGGACACAGCGGGCACAGGGACAACGATACAAGGGACACAGTGGGCACAGGGACACAGGGACAACACTACAAGGCACAGAGTGGGCACAGGTATGGGGACACCTGGCGACACACACAGAGGGCACAGCCAGGCGCGGGGATGCCCAGGGACACGCCAGGCACGGTGCCCCACGCGTCCCCCGCGTGTCCCCGAGCCGGGGTGGGGGCTCACCGGGTGTCCTCTGGCTCCGACAGCGGGTCCAGGGTGCTGGGCTTCTGTTCCATTCACCGCAATTCCATCAAGGAGCGCTCAGCACCGACCGAGGGGGCTCCGGCGCCACGCGGGGGCCACGGCGGGGCGGCCACGGCGGGGAGGGGGGTCCGCGGCGGCGGGGGGGGGGCTACGCCGCGCACCCCATGGTGCCCCTCAGTGCTCAGCACCGCGCAGCATCCCGGGCCGGACCCTGCGGGACAGCGGCGTCAGCCCGCACCTCCCGGGGAGGGGAGGGGACCAGCCCCGGGGGACACGGAGGGGAGGGGACCAGCCCCGGGGGACACGGAGGGGACCCCCAGGGAGGGGGGGTGAAGTGTGGGGTACCCCCAGGAGCTGTGGGCGATGGGGAGGGGGGGTGGGTGTGAGTGTGCAAGGAGGTGTGGAGCGTGCAAGGGCTGGGCAAGGGCACGGGGACGTGCGAGAAGGCAAGGAGGGAGCGACGTGCAGGGTGTGGGCGACAGCACCGGGAGCACCGGGGCCGGGCCGGAGGGCACCGCGGGGTGAGTGTGCACGGGGAGGGGAGAGAGGCCCCGGTGTGCAAGGCTGCGGGAGCGTCAGGGGAGGGGGAGAGCGTGCAGGGTTGTGGAAGAGCGTGCAGAGGTGTGCGAGTGTGTGTACAGGTGTGCCACGGCGTGGGAGAGCGTGCACAGGTGTGCAGGGCACGTGTGAGCGTGTGCAAGAACACGTACAGGTGTGTGAGAGTGTTCACAGGTGTGTGAGATCATGCACGGGAGTGCAGGGCACGTGTGAGCGGGTGCAAGAACATGTACAGGTGTGTGAGAGCATGCACAGGTGTGCAGGGCACGTGTGAGCGTGTGCAAGAACACGTACAGGTGTGTGAGAGTGTTCACAGGTGTGTGAGATCATGCACGGGAGTGCAGGGCACGTGTGAGCGTGTGCAAGAACATGTACAGGTGTGTGAGAGCATGCACAGGTGTGCAGGGCACGTGTGAGTGTGTGCACGGGTGTGCAAGAACATGCACAGGTGTGTGAGAGTGTTCACAGGTGTGCAGGGCATGTGTGAGTGTGTGGAAGAACATGCACAGGTGTGTGAGAGCGTGCACACGTGTGCAGGGCATGTGTGAATGTGTGCAAGAAAACATACAGGTGTGTGAGTGTGTTCACAGGTGTGTGAGCGTTCACCGGTGGCAGGGCACATGTGAACGTGTGCACGGGTGTGCAAGAACACGCACAGGTGTGTGAGGCTGTGGCGGCAGGGAAGGCGCGTGACAGTGCGTGTGCAGGGCTCTGTGAGTGTGCACAGGCATGGGTAGGTGTGCAAAAGGCAGTGTGAGAACCTGCCCAGGGCCGTGAGCGTGCAGCAAAGCACAAACACACACGTGGGGAGCTCTGGCAGGGAAGGCGTGTGACAGTGCGTGTGCAGGGCTGTGCAGGGCTCTGTGAGTGTGCACAGGCGTGGGTGGGTGTGCAAAAGGCAGTGTGAGAACCTGCCCAGGGCCGTGAGCGTGCAGCAAAGCACAAACACACACGTGGGGAGCTCCCCCCACTTTTGGGGCAGGGCTGGGGGGGCCCCCAAGGGGAGATCTTTGGGGAGGGGGTGCAGAGGGCAGCCCCTTCCCACCCAGGGCAGCCCCTCGCAGCCAGGCTGAGCCCTGGCGTGTTCATTGCACAGCTGAACACCCCCAAATCTGGGGCTGGGGGTGACTCTTGGTGAGGAGGGGGGGTCACCTATGGGGTGATTTATGGGGTGGGCGGCGACTTACGGGATGGGGGGCGCCGGGGGTCCGGGCGATCCCTCCTCTGCGAGCTCTGCTGTGGCAAAAACACGATGTGGAGCGGGGGGTCAGCACCGGGGGGCACCCCCCGACCCCCCCACGGCGACAGCACCCCCGGCTCTTTGTGCCCACCCCATTCCACACCCCACGGGTGCCCAGCACCCACGGAGCGATGGGGGGGCTCTGCTCACACCCCCCCCCCGTGACCCCCCGGTGACCCTCCCGGCGCGGAGGGGTGTGAGGGGCGCGGGGGGCCCCCATCCTTCGCCGGGGGGGTGGCGGGGCGGGCGCGGTGCCCAGCCCCGGGCTCCTCCGCTCCGCGCGGGGACAGCAGAAAGTAGGTCACGTTTGTCTTGGCCGCCACAGAAATTCCTCCGGCGGATTTAAAACGCGGCGGACGGGGATGGGGGCCCCCCCCCCGACACCCCCACGCTACGGCCGGGCCCCCCCTTGCTGCCCCCCCCACCGCCGAGCACACCCCTACCAGCGAAGGACGGGGGGGAGAGGGATGCTGCACCCATGGGTGCACGGAGCACCCCGCGCCGCGCGGGGGGTTGGCATGAGGGGTCCCCCAGAATGAGGAGGGGGCGTCGCCTGCGTCAGCCCCTTCAGGGAAACTGAGGCACGGCACCCCACCAGCCCGGGGTGCACTCCCCGCCTCGGGGGGCTCATGGGGTCTGGGCGCCCCTCGCCGCAGCCCCAGGCCGGGTTTGGGGCCGGCGGTACCTATAGAGCCGGGGGCTGCAGCAAATGTTTGTTCCATATGGGAACGGCGCGCGGAGAACTTCCAAGTATAGGCACTGGCAGCGATCCAGAGCCGCGCGGCCCCCGCCGGGCACCGGCCCCCCCGCCGCCCCCCGCCCCTCTCCCCCGGGACCCCGTGCGCCGGCAGAGCCCCGACACGCTCGGGGGCATGTGCGGGGCTCGGGGTGCATCGACGTGGCGGTGGGACCGCTCTGGGGTGGGATTTGGGCCGTCCCCAAAGCCGGCGTGCGGTGGGTGGGCTCGGCCACCCTGCCTCAGTTTCCCCACTGAGGTGGCCTGGTGGGTGCAGCCCCAAACGAGAGAGGTTTAGGGCTAAAGCCGGGGATGGGGGCGGCGTTTTAGGTCGGGGTTCGCCACCCCAGCGAGACCCTAGCAGCCCCCTGACACCCTCGGCATCACCGGCACCCTGGGATCGCCCGGCGGAGCCTGCGGTGCCGCTCCAGGAACCGTCACTCGAGGAATCCCGGGCGCGCTGGGGCGGCCCAGACAGACAGACAGACACGGGAGGCGGCTCTTCTCGTCCTCCTCCTCCTCCTCTTCCTCCTCCTCCTCCAGCGGGACACGTGTGATGAGCGCAGTCAGGTCTCAGCCCACCCTGCGCCGCCGGCACCCAAACCTGCGCGTCCCACCTGCGGCGCCAGGTGCTGGGTGGGTGCTGGGTGGGAGCGGGGTGGGAGCGGGGTGGCAGCCGGCGGGAGCCCCCCCGGCGCCCCCCCAGCCCAGCCCCACGCCCAGGGGAGCGTTTCTGCTGAGTCGGGTGGTTGCAGGCGGCTGAAAACAAGCCGGGGGCAAAGTCCGGGGCTGGGCCGACGGCGGGAGCCACCTCGCCCCAGCGGGGGCACCCCGCTCCCCACAGACCCCCACCCCCGGGGACCCCCGGAACGGGGACCCCAGGCAATGGCACGCCCCTCCACAAAGGCAATGACCGCCTCCGTGCAGCCGGACGTGGGTGCCGGACACCGGGGCCGCCCCGCGGGGCCACTGCCGTGTCCCTGCCCCCCAGCACAGATGGGCTCCGGGGGTCCCAGCACCCCCCCCAGCCCAGCTGCCAGCCGGGTCAGGGAGGTGAGGGCCTAAGCGCTTTAGCCACGGTGCCAATTAGTGTGATTAGCGCGGGCTGGGGGCAGGGCGGACCCGCCGGCCAGGGATCCCCGGGCACCGGGGCAGTGCCATCACGGGCACCGCGGCATCACGGTGGGCAGCGGGGCAGCGTCACGGCGGGCACCAGGGCAGCATCACGGTGGGCATCGGGGTGGTGCAGATCTGCCTGGCAAAAGCCGGCTGCACCGGCTGGCACGAGCGCGCCGTGGGAGTGTGGCCAGGCACGGGGCACCTGCCGTGCCACGGCTGGCAGCGCCCGGCACGCGCCGATGCCCATGTGTGGGGCCGTGCCAAGTGCCACACGCGTGTCTGCGTCGGCTGCTGCCCGCTCACTGCACACCTGTGCCAGTGCCCGGCGCGCCGTGCCCAGTGCCATGCGGTGCCCGGTGTCACGGGCACGTGTGGCAGTGGGGACAGCGTGCCGTGCCGTGCTGGGAGGCTGCAGGAATCCCAGGCATGCACAGCAGCTGGGCAGCCCGAGCAAAGGGGATGCCACGGGCCTGACATCAGGGCAGCCCACCCAGTGCCCCCTCCCCACACATGGGGGGTCTGGGCTGTGCTGTGGCACAGGATGACTGAGCCCCAGTTTGTGTCCTCCCTGTGGCTCAGAGCTCATTGAAGCCACCACTCGTAGGACAGCTGGTGGCTGCAGGGCTGGTGACCTGTCCCGACACTGACTGGGCACCCAGCGTTGTGGCCTTGAGCCTCTGACAGGTCCTGTGTTTGAGGGTCCTGCATCACCACAGTGGGACCTGCACCATGACCCAGCCGCGGCCCCGCAGCCCCCACAAACCCCACAGGATTCCCAAGAACACCACATCCAGCCAAGGCCACGCCAGCCGCTCCTTCCCGCCGTGTCTGAGCGTTCAGCTGTGCCTCCTTTCTCCATCCCACCTCAGCTTCCCTTCCCACCGGAGCTGCCTGGCAGAGAAAGATCCACACTCCCATATCCCCAGCACCGTGTCCCCTGTGCCAGCACGCAGGATGTGGCTCATCCCGATGTCACAGGTCGCAAAGGTCACCCAAGAGGGACCCCCGAGCACCTGGTGTGTGCTGAGTGTGCCCAGCCTCAGCCCTTTGGGGTGGCTGCGGGCCCTGAGCCCCGCGGGGTGCCCCTGGCCCCAGGAGGTGTGCCGGGACGCCGCGAGCTATTCTCAGCCCTTGGCACGGCATGGGACGTTTCTAAATCGGGGGCTCTGGTTCACGTGCACGGGGACGGGGGGGAGCTCCTGGGTCCCCTCCCCGCGGGGCCCCGCTTGAAGGGGGGAGGTGGCCGCCACGAGGTGCCCAGCGTGGACACAGGGACACGGGGATGGGGACACGGCACCGTGGGAGCCCGTCCTCCCTCAGAAGGGGACACAAGGGGCAGTCCTCGCGGTGTTCCTGCAGTCACCCGACCCTGCCCGAGGGTCTGCAGCGCGGGGGACATCCCGAGCGGCACCGCCCCTGGGGGCGCGACCCCGCTGCGCCCCCCGCCCGCATCCAGCCCGAGCGGGGCCCTGGGAGCGCAGCCCGCGCCCGCCTTCGCCTGCACCGCGCCCCCCCTTCTCCTCCTCCTCCTCCTCTTCCCCCCAGTCCGGAGGGGACCCGGGCGTCCGGCCCCGCCCCCACGCACCGGCGGCTGCGCGGGGTCCGGCGGGGCCGGGGGTCCGCGGGGTGGGACCCCCGGGGCCGCCCCGCCGCTGCTCCGGTCTCCGCTGACCCGGGAATGCGCTGGCGGAGCCGGGGGTTGGGTGGGGGTCCCGCTTCCTGCAGCCGCCGCCCGTCAGGAGGGGTCCGGGGTGCGCCCGCAGTCCCCCCGTCGCTGCTCCGCAGGGTGCGGGACACCGGGCGCGCACGGCCCGCGCCGCCCGCTCCCGGAGCCCGTTCGCGGGGCGACCACGCCGCGGCCCCGCGAAGGTCACGGCCGCGGGAGGGGAAGGGGCGCCGGGGAGAAGCCCCACGCGAGAACCCCGCTCCGGGATTCCACGGGGCCCGCACCGTTGCGGGGGGCACACGCAGCCGCACGGCTCCGCCGTGGGGAGGGGGGGATGCGCCGCGTCCCCACCCTGCGCCAAGACCCCCGGGCAGGGGAGCCCCCCCAAACCGGTTCCACCGGGGTTTGCCCGCGCCTCACGGCGGCCCCAGCCCCCCTAGCGCTCCAGCGGGGCCGCGGGGGTCCCCGGTGCCGCCGGGGGTCAGGCGGGGTGAGGCGCAGCCCGGCCTCCCGGTGCGGCTCCGGTGTCGGTGCCGGTGGCAGCCCCGGGCGGGGGGGGTCACGGCTGAAGGTCGCGGTCCCGGGGTGACCTTGGCCGTGGCGCCCGCCCGCCCCTGCCTCAGTTTCCCCGCATCGCACAGTGGGGACGCGCCAGAGTCCGGTTGGGACCGCATCCCTAACCCCGGCGGCGACACCGGACCGGGGGCAGGATCCGCCCCCCCGGGGCTGGGGTGGGGGGCATCCCGCGGGACCGCGGGGCGCCGTGCAGAGGGGAGCCCCCGCCACGCCCCGCGCCCCGCTCAGGGCGAAGCCTGTGGTCCGCCCCACGCCAAACGCCCGGATTTTCCAAGAGAGAGAGAGAGAAAAAAAAAAATCTTTCCCCGTGTTTTTTCCTCGCGGTTCGCGGCCCCCGAGCCCTCGGCGGGTCCCCAGCCTCCCGGGGCGATCGCCGCCCACCCCCCCATTCCACGCACCGAACTGCGCCCGTGCTCAGCCGGGGGGGCCCGGGGGGGGCCCCGGTAAACAACCGGGGGGCGGCGGGGCCGGCGGGGCCGCTCGGGCCGTACCTGAGGTCGACGGCGGCGGGCGCGGAGCGCGTGGGGACCCACGGGGGAGCGGCGGGGTCGCGGCGTGCCGTGGGAAGGTGACCCCGGGATGGGGATCACGGGGTGGGGACGGTGGCAGTGCCAGGGCGCGTGGTGGGAGCGCTGACGGTGCCCACGGGGATGTGGTGACAGCGACAGCGAGGACGGGGGGTGGTGAGAGCAGGGTGGGGGGCTAAGGGAAGTGCCCACCGGGGTTGGGGACGGCGGCCGCAGGGAGCTGGGGACCGTGCCCACAGGGTCCCCGGGGTGTGCCCCCGGTGGGGTGAAGCTGGTGGCCGCGGGAGTTTGGGACGGTGCTCACGGGGATGTCGTGACAGTGACAACGGGGATGGGGGATGGCGGCCACGGCGAGGCGGGCTGCACCGAGGGGGCACCGGAGACGGTGCCCAGAGAGGCCCAGGGGGATGCCCGTGCCAGGGTGGGGACGGTGCCCGCAGGGAGTGGGAACAGCCCCCACGGGGATGCTGTGACAGTGACAACCTGGCGTCCACGAGGGCAGGGCACGGCACCCGCAGGGAGCTGGGCACGGTGCCCACGGCGATGCTGTGACAGTGACAGTGGGGACCGGAGGGGCTGCCCGCAGGATTTGGGGACAGCACCCAGGAAGGGCTGGCACGGTGCCCTCGCTGGGTGGCGGTGGCGTGGAGATGATGCTCATGGAGATCTGGGACGGTGCCCAGGGGGGTTGGTGACAGTGCCCACGAGGCAGGGGACAGCTCCACACCCCGGGGCGCCCAGCTCGGCCCGGGGAGGGGCACACAGCAAACACGGGGGTCCCACTCAGATCCACACCGCCGCGGGCAGGATCCGGTCCCGCAGGACACCCGCACGTCGGGGGGCCCTGCCCCTGCGCCCCCCGGGGGATGTGTGGGACGGGGGTCGCACCCCGCTGTGGGGCCGCAGCCGGAGCCGCTGTGGGGCTGGGGACGGCGGCGTGCACCGGGACCCCGGGGGGATCACCGGGCAGGGCGCTGAGGGTCGCCCCCCGGAGCCCCCCGACCCGCCCGTGCCACCCCACCCCTTTCCCAGCAGCCCCTGCTCCCAGCCCCCCCTTTTCCTCCCCGGACTACACGTCCCGTCATGCCCGGGCTTAAAGCGGCTCTGCCGCCCCCTCCCACCCCGCCCGCAGCCCCGCAGCCCGGCCCT
>NW_024358389.1:1234776-1354473 GCF_014805655.1 Passer montanus
GATGGGGGGATCGGGGGGATCGGGGGGGATGGGGGTCTCCCGGGCATGAGGGAGAGGAGGGTCCCTAAGGGATGAAGGTTTCCTTGGCAGGGTGTACCCAGGGGATGGTTTCCCATGCTCGGGGAGCGCAGGCAACACCCAGGGAAGGGGGGTCCCCAGCGGCTCTCAAGGCTGCTCAGAACGGGGACAACAAGGGGACAGTGCTACCTGAGGAACGGGGATCTCCAGGGGATGGGGTACCCAGGGGAAGGGTTACCCAGGGGAGAGGGTACCCAGGGATGGGGGCACCCAGGGGAGGGGGCACCCAGGGGATGGGGGTACCCAGGGGATGAGAGTCCCAGGGGATGGGGGTACCCAGGGATGGTGGTACCTAGGGGATGTGGTACCCAGGGGAGAGGGTACCCAGGGATGGGGGCACCCAGGGGAGAGGATACCCAGGGAATGGAGGTACCCAGGGATGGTGGTACCCAGGGGAGGGGGGTACCCAGGGGATGGGGGTACCAAGGGGATGGGGTACCCAGGAAATGGGGTACCAAGGGGAGAGGGTACCCAGGGGATGGGGGCTCTCAGGGATGGTGGTCCCCAGGGGATGAGAGTCCCCAGCGGGTGGGGGTACCCAGGGGATGGAGGAGAGTGACACCTGGGGCTGCTGGTGGGTGTCCCCACAGACCCCGCTGGATCCCCGGACCTCCTGCTGCCGCTGGTCCCCACAGCCCCGTGGTCCCCAAAGCCCCCATGGATCCCCTGGTGCCTGGGTCACCCTGGGGCCCTCCTCGGCCTGGCTGGCGGGGCAGCAGCAGCGTGACGGCCCCCCCGTCCCTCCCCGCCTGTTCTGTACACTTTATCCTCGGCAAACACGGCACGGCCACGGCCCCCCGCGGCCGTCTGCCCGCGATAAGGATGGGGCCGAGCTCGCCTGCCCCCGGCCCGTGGGGCTCGGCCACCTCAGCATCCACCTCGTGTCCCCAGATCCCCCCGCCCGAGGCTGCCTGGCAGCCCCCGTCCCAGCGGGGAAACTGAGGCAGGGCTGGAGTTTGCCTGTGGCCCCTCTGGAGCACAGGGTCAGGCACCTCTCACACTCATCCCCAGCTCACTGCCCCCCGTGAGGTGACCCCAGGGACATCACAAATCTCTCTGCACTGCCCCAGCAGGGTGGGAACCCTGCGGCAGACCCTGATCTGGGGGGATTTGGGATTTAGAGGGGCTGTGCTGCTCATGGAAACACGCTCAACAAAATCCATCCCTCTGCTCTGCGCCAGAGACACTAAATATAACCCCAAATCAGCTGTGGACCCCCAGGACCCCCAGGAAGGCCACGACACCCAGCACCTCCATCCCCAGCACCTGGGGCAGCACCCACCACCAGCTGGGGGGTCTGGAGGGCCCCACGGGGGCGTCCCCCCAGCCCGGATCTGATCCTTCACACCCCACCAAACACCGGCCACCAGCCGTGTGCCCCCCAGCAGGATGTGCCACCGCAGCTCCCAGCCATCCCACCGCCCCCGTGGGAAGGGGAAGCCCCCCACGCTGGCCCCCGCTCGCCCCTCGCTTGCCCCCGGCGCTGGGAACGGCCCCAGCCCCTTCCGGGCCCCCCCCTCGGCCCCGGGCCGGAGGCAGCTGTGCCGGGGCGCCCTGCCAAGGCGCCGAGACCTCGAGCACACCCCCCCAGCACCACCACCCCCTGCCTGCCCCCCGAGTCTGGGGGTGCTGCGTTTGGGGGGGGTCCTCAGAGCCCCTCCTGCCTGGGGACCCCCGTGCTGTCTGCTCCCCGGCCAGCTGTGGGAAGTGTGCCCCCCCTCTACTGCACAGGAAATCCCTCCTCATGGATGGGGGGACCCCCCCGTGCTGCCGGGGTGTCCCCCCCCGCTGGCGGGGCCCCTCGCCGGCTGGGCAGCCGCTTGCCCGCCTAATCCCGGCCCCGGCGCGGGGGGGATTTGCTGCGCCCCGGCCCCATGAATGATTAACCGGGGAATTAAGGGGCCGCGAAGCCCCCCCCCCCAACCCCGGAGGGTGGGGGCAGAGGGTGACTGAGCTGCCACCCCCTCAGCCTTGGGGGGTTCTGGTGGGTTCTGGGGGGGGCTGAGGGTTTTGGGGGGGCTGGGAGTGTTCGGGGGGTGCTGGGGTTGCAGGTTCTGGAGATGCTGGGGGGACACTGGGGGGTTTGTACAGTGGGGGTGCTGAGGGGGGGCGCTGGCAGATCTGGGGGGCTGCCCCCCGGCCTTGCTCCCCATCCTCCCGTTGCCATGGCGACGGCTGGCACCATCCCTGGGGATATTTTTAGCTGCTGGTGCTGCAGGGAGGGGGTGGGGGGGGCGCAGCCCAGGCCCATGGCTGTGCCACGTGTGTGCACACACGTGTTCTGCAGCACACGGCCGTGCACACCCGCGTGTGCCCGGCCCTGCGCTGGTGGTACCTGGCTGTGCACACCTGCCCGGGGGTGCTGCTGTCTGCACACGCGTGCAAGAACATGCACACGCACTCCTGTGCACCCACACGCATGCACACACCTGCATGTGTGCGTGCACACCTTTGCACACCTGCACACTCAGATGCGCTGGGAGACCCGTGCTGCCACCCCAGAGCCTTTGCACACGCACCCCTCTGCACCGTGTTTGCACATCCCTTGTTTTTACACTCACCCCCAGTTTGCACACCCCCTGTTCTCACACTCACTCTGGTTTTGCACGACTCCTCATTTTCACACGTGCCCCACATTTGCACTCTCCCCCGTGTTTGCACCTCCTCACATTTCCACACGCCTTCTATTTGCACACCCGCCCCTGCTTGCACACACCCGTGTTTGCAACCCCCCATTTTCACCCCGTGTTTGCACACACCCCCTATTTGCACACTCACCCCGGCGTTTGAGTAAAATCCTATTTCCACACTCAGCCCCACGCTTCGACACACACCCACCCCGTGCTAGCCCGCTCTCCCCCGCCTGCTCACCCACACGGTGTTTGCACTCTCCCCCCGGCGTTTGCACACTCGCCCCCCGTTCCCGCCCCCCCTTTGCACACTCACCCCCGCCCTACCCCTCCGAACTACAACTCCCATCACCCCCCGCGCCCGCCGCGCCCCGCCGCCCAATCAGCGCGCGGCTTGTTGGCAGGTGCCGCCATGGCGGTGCCCAGGCGCTGAGGGCGGCGCCGGGCCGCGCTGAGGGGCGGCGGGACCCGGCGAGACCCGCGGCCACCGAACCTCGGCGGCTCTGGGGAGCTCCGGGGCGGCACCGAGCTCTCCCAGGCCCGGGGAGCGGGCAGGCCCCCAGCTGCGGCTCTCCGAGGCCGCCGGGCCGCTTCCCCGCTGTCTCCGGCCTGCTCTGCCCTGCCCGGCCGGGTCAGGGCCCCGCCGCCCTCGCCTCGAGCTGTCCGTCCGCAGGGTGACCATGAAGGTGGTGAACCTGAAGCAGGCCATCCTGCAGGCCTGGAAGGAGCGCTGGAGCGACTACCAATGGGCCATAAACATGAAGCGGTTCTTCCCCCGCGGAGCCACCTGGGACATCCTCAACTTGGCAGGTCGGGGGGTTCCCCCTCCTTGCTGGGCACGCTGGGCTGGTTTGGGGGTCCCCACGCGTGTGTTTGGGTGTTGGCCCCAGTGTTCCCCACTTTGGGGTGCAGACAGGGGTGTTGTGGGGGTCCCTGTTGCATTTTGGACTCATTCCCCCCTTCCCCACACTGATTTTCATGCCAAAATTCCCATTCCCAACCGTGCCAGCCCATTCCCATCTGTCCCTCCTGATCCTTTCCCACCCTGCCTGCTCCGTTTTGGGATCATTCCCTCCTTTTTCCCCGTGGGAGGGTTCAGGGGTCAGCTCAGCTTTTGGGACAAGAGAAGCAGCTTCGAGTTGAGCCAGGAGGGAATTAAGTTGGAAATGAGGAGAAATTTCTTCATTGAAGGGGTGGTTAGGCGTTGGAACAGGCTGTGGTGGAGTTACCATGTGGATGTGGCTCCAGGGGATTTGGGTTGTGCTGAGATGCTCTTGGAGGTCTTTCCAGCCTTAATGATTCCCTGATTTCCTGATCCCAGCACTGCACAGGAGCCAGGTGCTGCTCCCAAGGCTGCTTCCCAGCCCAATCCAAGGGCATTTCACAGAAATCCTGCCAAAGGCTAGGACTGGTTTAAAGATTTGCCAGGCTCTCCTGCTAATTATAGAAACTTGGTGCTGGGATTTTCCCTGTGCAGCAAGTCCCGGGATAAACAAACAGAGCTGCTGCTCCAGGGGGTTTAAAGGAACCAGCCCCACACAGGCAGCAGCTCTTGCTCCTCTGAGTGTGGGGATCTCTGTTTTCCCCTTCTCTCCATCCTCCCATTGGATTTTCTGTCAGTGTCTGTTGTTTGTCACGCCCTGTCCCCGCTGCTGAGCTGTCCCTGCTGGCTTTGTCACCTCCGAGCCGTGGCTGGAGGGGCCACGTGGAGCTGTGGCCGTGGGGAGGTGGATTTGCTCTGGGTGGATTTGCTGGGGGTGGGGGTGCTTGGCTCGAGGGCCAGTCCTGCTGCTGCCCAGCTGGTCCCCGTGGCTCCCAGGTGTCTGTCCCCACCCCGGTGGCACCGGCTCCTGCTCCTCTGGCAGCGAGGCCTGCGGGGTGCTTGGCTTGGGCTCATCTGTGTGCCCCCAAAAACAGACGCAGGGGGGATAATTCCCTATTATTTCTGCAGGAATGGGTTTCTCCTGGCTCACATTTAGCTCAGTGGCTTCTTTGGGGCAGCTTCTCTGCCAGCAGGAGAAGGAGCCCTCTCCCCTTTTCCTTTTGGGAGCCGCGCGGGCAGGATGCTGGCCCTGACTCTGAGCATTGTGTGCACACAGGGAGAGCCCATTCCCGAGGTCCTGATGGCTGGAGCAGCAGCTCCCTTCCTCACCACATCCCCCAGAGCTGTCCTTTCCCAAGCTCGTGCCTTTCAGCTTGGAAGTACAAAGGAGGGAGAGCTGGCAGGAGCTGCCAGGATCACGGCAGGGCCTGGCACATCGCTGCTGACACGTCTGCAGCGGGGAGCAGCATGTGGCTGGCTCGTGGTGCCACTCTGGGATGGGCTGGGGAGGGGACGGCTGCCACCAGCCTTCTGTCCTCATCCCAGACGCTCCTGGCCCAGGATTCAGCCTTGGAGTGACACCCAGGGAGTCTCCTGTGCTCGGGATCTGGCGGCAGCTCCTCCTGCTCGGCTTTGGGGTGACAACTTCCCACCCGGCTGCTGCTCCCCCTTTTACATCTGGGTGCTCTGACCTACTTGCAGCCTGCTCTGCAGCCCGGGGCCTGCTCGGGGAGGTGCTTCCTGCACTCTGCCATGGTTCAAATGGGCAATTAAAGGCTTGGCTGAGCAGATGGGACGGGCAGAGCCCCTCGGGCCACCGAGGGCCAGACAGGCAGGGCTGCACCCGGTGCAGGGGACTGGTGGCCCCAAGCTCAGCCCCAGGTGCCTGGGTGAAAGACACTCAGTGGAGGCTGCAGGAGCCTCCTGGCAAGAAGTGGGAGGGAGGGGAATGTGGAGAGCAGCAGTTTCGGGGCTGGAGCACCCAGGGAGAGCCATGTTAGCAGGAGGCTGCAAGCTCTGCCTAACTATTCACTGCCTTGTGCCTGTCAGGGGTTAGAAAGTTGTGGGATTCAGTGACTTTAGGAGAAAACTGGTTTGGAGTCTCTGTGGTTGGTACAGTTGGGCTTTGCCAGCTTCCCTGTGGGATGAGGGGAGGACAGAGTGTGTCTGTGTGTCCCCGTGTGCTGACCTGGGACCCTCTTCCCTTGCAGAGGCTCTCCTGGAGCAGGCCATGATTGGGCCATCCCCAAACCCACTCATCTTGTCCTACCTGAAATACGCCATCAGCTCCCAGGTAAGGACCTGCTGCTGCTGCTGGGGGTCACCTTGCAGCCTCTGTGAGGTTGGGCAAAGCAACTGGGCTGTTGGTGGTGGGCAAGCACCTCAAATCCCCCATGTGAGCCTCTCCTGAGCTGGGCAGACACCCCAAACCCCCCATGTGACCCTCTCCTGGGCTGGGCAGACATCCCAGACCCCCCATGTGAGCCCCTCCTGGGCTGGGCAGACACCCCAAAACCCCCATGTGAGCCTCTCTGGGGCCGGGGCAGGCAGTGGAGGGCTCAGCACGTGCCCTGGGCAGGGGTGTTTCCATAAATAGCCTCTGCCATCGCCCAGGGTGGGAATTCTGCCCCCTGAGAGGCTCTGCACTCGCCGTGAGCTCCACGCTTTCGCATCCTGGCATTTAATATCGCCCAAAGTTTGTGTGAAACGCATCAGCCATCACCTAAAAATGTCTGTTTGGATTTGTGCCGGGTCAGCGCCCCGGCCCCGGCCCCGTCTGCGGTGACAGCAGCGGGGCCGTGCCCTGACCTTGCCGTTCCTCGGCAACGAGCGCGGCGCCGGCGCTCAGCCCCCGTGAGCACCGCGCTTGTTTTGGCTTTCTCTCTCCTAGATGGTGTCCTATTCCACGGTGCTGATGGCCATCAGCAAGGTAGGGCTCTGACAGGTGCTCTCAGAGGTTTCACTCTTCACCCACAACCCCACAAATCCCTTTCCCTCCCCGCAGCTCCCGCCAAATATAGGTCAAGTGGAAAGCGACATCCTGGGCTGAGTCAGCAGTGGGCAGCCGGCGCAGATTAGCGCCCGAGCCTTTCTGTGGCCCCCTGGGGATGGGCTGCTCTGGGTCCCAGTGGGTTTTTGGGGGTGTGAGTGCCTTGTCCCTGTGCCCTGGGGGGTCTGGCAGGCTCCCGGCCTGTGTGTAACCCCATCCCAAGCGCCGGAAACCACATCCCGCTGCGGCCGGCGGTGCTGGCAGCGCTGTGGGGATCAGAGCTGGCCCTGCAGGAGCTGCAGCCACACACCACGCTCGGGTGCTCTGTGTCCCTGTGCTGCTTCCATGGGGACACTGAGCACCCTCCATGGCTGCCTCTGCTTGGTGTTGGGAAGCCCCTCACAGGCTATGACTGACCCCCCCATGCTCCTCCTTGTCAGGCCCCCTACTCAGGGTGACCAAAGGAGGGATGATTTCAGGGAGAATAATTTCTTTTCTCCCACCTTGTTGTTGTTAAGGGGATGGGAGGAGAACTTCGCTGGCAGTCAGCGTTGAAAATTTTGGGGGACTGCAGGCTGAGCTTGGAGTTGTGCTGTGAAGCCCTGGCGAGGTGGGGACCCCTCCAGTGGTCCCAGCGCCGATCTGGGGGGAGGGTAGAGCCCAGCCCAGCTCTGTTCCGAAGGGCTCGGGCTCGTTGCCTGTTTTCGGAGGGGCGGGCACAGCGCTGACCTTGACAGCCGAGCCTTCCTCCTTCAGCGCAGCGTGGGCCCAGCGCGGAGCTGCGGGCAAGCTCCGGCCCGGCGGGGCTCCCCATCTGCTCCGGGAGGAGGCGGGGGGGCCGCGCTTCTGCTGCCCCCCGCCCCCAGCCCCGCGGCCGGCCGGGCTGCTGGCGCTGCCAGCCCCACCGAGCCGGGGGTGGGCAGGGGGCTTGGCGTCCAGCCACCCCCGCCGCCGCAGCCCCGGCCTGAGGCTGCGGAGAAAACCCAGCCCCGGCCCTGCTGCCGCTGTCCCACCGCCTCTCGCCACCCCGGGAGGGCACGACCTGGCCGACAGACAGCCCTGACCTACTTCTCATTCAAGTGGCTTCTGGGCAGCTGCCAGGGGGAGTGTCCTGTGGCCGCAGAGCCTGGCCCGGCCCTGGAGGGAGGGCTTGAGCTTGTGTAGAGCTGCCGGAGCAGTCCCCGTCTGAAGCCTCTCTGTGTTCTGCTCTAGTTCGATGACTTCTCCCGGGATTTGTGTGTCCAGTCGCTCTTGGAGATCATGGACATGTTCTGTGACCGCCTCAGGTACTGTGTGGTGTTCCGGCACTGCCATCTCTGCCCTGGCTGTGCCATGGGCAGAACCAGGAGCCAGCAGAGCCTGGGGGTCCTGTCTGATCCCAGAATACTCACCCTGGCAGAGGAAGGGAGGTTCCCTCTCCAGCTCTGTGTCCATTACCAAGTTGCTGCCTCATGAGTGCCAGCACAGGGACAGCAAAGAGAATCCAAACCCCACCAGCTTTGTGGGAAGCTGCCAGAACCACCCCCTATTCTGGGATAAACCTCACCGTGGTTTTCCTTCCCAGTTCAGCTGGATGGGGTGGGTGTGAGACCCATGGTCCAAGGGTCTCTATTTCCTTTCCCTCTGCACCTTCCCAGGCCCCAGCTGTGTGTCCCAGTCTGGTCCTGCCTGTGCTGCCCCAGGCACTGCCTTGTTTTTTTCCTTTATGCTCTTCCGCTGGTGTTGCAGGGCCCAGGGGAGTCCAGACAATTCAGGCCACAAAAACTTTTTTAGAAAGCTCAGAAATCTTCCTGTTAACCCCTGACAGCCTCTTCTGGGAGGCAGGAGCATGTGGCAGGGACAGTGGGAGGAGAAGGAGGATGAGGAAGGCTCTTCAGTGAGATGAAATGAAGCAGCAGCAATGAATATGCATCAGTGGCAGATGTTGACAAGGAGCTGTTGCTGGCCAACTGCAGAGCCGGCCCTTAATCCACTCCTGCCTGCTCTGATCCTCTGCTTAATTTGATCAAAACTTCTGGCCCCCATGATTTGTGCATCAGGAGGGGAAAGCGTTCACCTCTCACAGTGCACTGATCAATGCTGAGCCTCCCTTAGCAAGATAATTTGATTAAAAGCTTGGAAAGTTTCCCTGTAGTGGAGAGGCCAGCAAGGAGGCTGCGTGGGGAGGGGGTGGGGGTGTCTCCTTCCCCCTGGCACAATGGGAATGCTGGTGGGATGAGCAGCACAGGAGTGGGCTGGGAACACAGGACCTGCATTTGGCTTCCCCAGCCTACCCAGTGTCCGTGCCTCAGTTTCCACACACACAGTGAGCATATCCCCACTTGTCTCCTGTGCCAGCTGCCACGGCAAGGCCGAGGAGTGCATCAGCCTGTGCAGGGCACTGCTGAGTGCCCTCACCTGGCTGCTGCGCTGCGCCACCTTCTATGCCGAGAAGGTGAAGGAGCCGCTGGAGCAGGCGGCGGCGGAGAACCAGCTGAAGATGTGCCTGGAGAGGCTGGAGAAGATGCTCAGCAGCACCAAGAACCGTGCCCTGATCCACATTGCCAAGCTGGAGGAGACATGTATGTCCCTGCCCCTGCGTGCTGGCCCTGGAGAGATGTCATTGCCACCTCTCCCTTCCCCCTGCCCGGCTCCTGCCGCATTGTCCCTGCGGCTCCAAGCCTATCCATCTTCCAGCCCTGTTGCTGTAACCGTCTCCTCCCTGGCTCTGTGCCACTCTCTGCCCCCTCCCCTGCGTGCTGCCTTTGGAAGAGGAGCAGAATTAATGTGAAGGCTGCGGGAGCTGTTCCTGGGTGCATGGGGAGTGCTGTGCTCTGACAGCCTGGCACAGCCCCACGCCTTCTTCTGTGTCTGTGTCTGGCCTGGAGGCTGTGCCAGGCTGGCCTTGGGGTGGGGCCTGCTGGGACTACACAGACCCCTGCGTTGGGTTTGCATCACCAGTGAGGACTCCCAGCCTCTTCAGCCTGTGTGGGTTGCTGTAGGCCTTGGAGCTGGCCTGCCTGGTTTCCCCAGATGCCACTGTCCCCTCACTGAATCCCTGCCTTCCCTCCCCAGCCTCCTGGAGCACCGTGGAGCAGTCCCTCGTCAAGCTGGGAGAGAACCTGAACAACCTTGGCAGCTCCCCGCTGCGGAGCCAGGCTGATAACTGCGTGTCCCTCATCAAAAGGTGGCTGTGTGCTGCTGCCCCACGGGCTCAGGGGGAAAAATGGGTCTGAGCCTCACTCTGAGTCCCCCAAACTCCCTGCTCGGAGGACTGAGAGGCTCCTGCCTCCCTGCTTCCCTGTCCATTCCCATCTCTGATCCCTGCTCCAGCAGGGGCTGCCCAGAGTTCATAGTGACTTGTTGCAGAAGAATCTTACCCAGGGGTTGCTCTTCTGGTGACCTTGAGACCTTTTACTATCCCTCAGCTGTTCTGGCCACACCAGGGCTGCTGTCCCTGCTCTGGATCCCCCTGAAATTGCTCCCAGGGCCTGAGGGCTTGGCTGTGCCTTGGAGCTCCCAGGCACAGGTGTTCAGTGTCCTGCCCCGGGGCAGCAAAGGTCAGGGGTTTGGCCAGGGAATGGGAGTGGGACAGGAGGAGCAGGAATCTGTCCCTGCAGGGCTCCAGTGACCCTGGGCTGTCCTCTTCCACCCAGCATCCCCACCATGCTCTCAGTCCACTCAGAGCAGCTGAACAAGACAGGCTTCCCCACCGTGCACGCCGTGGTGCTGCTGGAGGGCACCATGAACCTCACAGGAGAGACCCAGCCACTGGTGGAGCAGCTGATGATGGTGAAGAGGATGCAGGTACAGAAGTGACAGTGTGCTCTGCTCTGCTCAGGCAGTCTGAGGCTGTGGGGCCAGGCCATGTGCCTTCCGTGTGCTGGTCCTGCTCCAGGGGAGCAGCAGGAGCCCATCAACACCTCAGCAGGGGTTTGGCTGTGTTGGGGGATGTGCTTTGCTGCCAGCCCAGCACTGGGAGGGTTTGTGTGTGTGCCCCACAGCGCATCCCCTCCCCTCTCTTCGTGCTGGAGATCTGGAAGGCTTGTTTTGTGGGCCTCATCGAGTGTCCTGAGGGCACAGAGGAGCTCAAGTGGACAGCCTTCACCTTCCTGAAGGTAGGGCCCAGCCCCAGCACTGAGTCCCTGCCCTTCTGCCCTTTCCCTGCAGGCCTGGCTCCTGAGCCCTGAGCTCTGCCGGAGCAATCAATCCTTCTTTCTTGCAGTGTGCCCCTTGGGGTGCCCACACCCCACAGTGTGCCCCTTGAGGTGTCCCCCACCCCACAGTGTGCCCCTCACCCACCCAGAATTCCCCTTGGGCTACCCCCACACCCCAAAATGTGCCCCTTAGGGTGTCTCACACCCCACAGTATGCCCCCCAGTCCCCACTATGTACCCCTTGGGGTCCATCCCACCTGAGCCCACTCCAGCCCTCCTGTCACCCTCTGAGCATCAACTTTGCTGTCAGGGGCCTCCTTTCAGCCCAGCCTCATTTTGTGTGGCAGAGTGAGTTTTCCTGAGATGTTATGGGGGAAATGTGGCTGCAGGTGATGGTGGAAGGACACTGCAGAGGGGAGCAGGGGCACAAAGTCCCCTGGGTGCACACACTGCTCCAGAAGTGCTGCTTTCCTGGGGCTGGGAGAGCAGCTGTGTGCAGCTGTGCTGGTGTGGGCTGGTGCTGCTGGGAGGTCCCAGCTGTGGAATGGGGTCTGCCCTCATGTCACTTTGTCCCCTGTGTCTTTCAGATGCCCCAAGTGCTGGTTAAACTCAAGAAATACCCCCAAGGGGACAAGGTGAGACTGATGGTGCTGTGCCTGGCCTGCACAGGAAAATGTTCCCTGTCCCAAAAACCTTCCCTGATGGAGCAGGTGGGGACAGGGGAGGTGGCCTGTGCCAGTAGCGTGGTGAGCTGAGTGCCTGGCTTTGTGTTTGCCAGGATTTCACTGAGGATGTGAACAGTGCCTTTGAGTTCCTGCTGAAGCTGACCCCTCTGCTCGACAAAGCCGACCAGCGCTGCAAGTGAGTGCTCACCATGGCCACAGCTGCCACGTAGCCACGTGCCACAACCACCCTGTCCTCTGTGTGGGGTGCTGGGGCAGCTCCTGGCAGGGCTGGCTTAGTTTCTGATCCCATTTCTTCTTCCTGAGGAGCTGCTGCTGCCACATGAGTGAGGCAGTGAGTCACGTGTGTGGCACCCAGAGCTGCTCTGGACCCTGCAGCACCCTCAGAGGGATGGGACAGGGCCAAGAGGGCAGCTCATGAGTCCCCCTGCCCTGTGGCACTGTCTGGGGTGACAGGAATGCTGTCCTTGGGGCTACAGCTCTCCTCTCTCTTCCAGCTGTAACTGCATGAGCCTGCTCCTGCAGGAGTGCAGCAAGCAGGGGCTGCTCTCCGAGGCCAACATGAACAACCTCATCGACAAACGGTACAGCCACCCCAGAGTCTGGGAAACCCCCACCAGTGGGGCTGGAGCACCTGGTTTTGGGGGGAGCAGGAGGGAGCAGCTGTGCTGACACAGAGACTGCAGCTGGGACATACATGGTGGCCTGGGGGATGGGATGCTGCTTTTGGGACAGGTTGGGTACAGGCAGAATTTGTCCCCTCAGAGAGGCAGCTGGTGGTGGCCTGAGGCAGTGGCTGTCCCTTGAGGGTGCCACTGGGTGGAGGGAGGGAGGCAGGGTGATGGATTCCTACACACTGACCCTTCTTTGGGGTCCCCCAGGGCTGCAGACAAGGAAAACTCTCCATCCCTGAAATCGGCTGAGAACGCCAACATCCAGCCAAACCCTGGGCTCATCCTGAGGGCTGAGCCCACTGTCACCAACATCCTGAAGGTCAGTGTCCTCCTGCAGCCATGCTGGGCTGGCAGGGCTCATGCTGAGGGCTGAGCCCACTGTCACCAACATCCTGAAGGTCAGTGTCCTCCTGCAGCCATGCTGGGCTGGCAGGGCTCAGGCCTGGAGCCCTTTGCCAGCAGCATCAGTCTAACCAGGCAGCCAGGGTGGTTGGGAGGCGCTGGATTTCTCCCTGCCCTGGGGTGGAGTAATGGAGGAATCACTCAAGCCTTGCTGCTCTGTTGTGGAGATGAGGAGCTGCCCTCCTCCTTCCCAGGAAGCTGGAGGAGCTGTCAGGTGGCATGTCATCAGTGCTAGCAGCCTGAGCCCAGCCAGCTCTGCCCGTCCTGCTCAGCTGCTCTCTGTGTGCATCTCCCCTGTTCCCTGGGGACTCCCCATGTCCCTGTGTCACTCTGGTTATTTTGATGCTACTGAGTGACAGGGGATGTTTTCCTGCTGGTGGCAGGGGCTCAGAGGTCCCCATGCCACCTCTCCCAAATCCAGCAGGTCCCTGCTCCTCAAGGTCTCAGGGACAGTTCTTGCAGCTGATCAACTCTGTACCCCAAAAACTGGAGTTTGCTGCTGCTCTGTAGCACACATTCCCCATGACTTCCATTTCCTCTTACTTTTTTGCATGTAGACCATGGATGCAGATCACTCCAAGTCCCCTGAGGGCCTTCTGGGGGTCCTGGGTCACATGCTGTCTGGGAAGAGCCTGGACTTGCTGCTGGCAGCAGCAGCAGCCACTGGGAAGCTGAAATCCTTCGCTCGGAAGTTTGTCAAGTGAGTGTCCAGCTGGGTGGCACTGTCACTGGTGACCAGGGGGCTGGGGGGGACAGGCAGCCCCCTAAAGTGCCTCCTAGACAGGGCTGGATGTGCCTGTGGCCCTGTGGAGCACTGGGGAGGGCTGGGATCTCAGGGATGTGCACCCCACAGCACCCCATCTTTGCCTCTGCATGAACAGGACAGAGAATTGGAGCCAGGTTTGTTTGGGGGGGGTTCAGAACACTGAAAGCTGTGGCCAAGCCCTGAATCCAGGGCAGTGTGTCCCTGCCTTCTGCAGACACACCAGCACACATATGGGGCTGTGTGATGGGCTCCCCCAAGGTGGCTGGACCAGCCTTGGGGTGTATGGGGGGTCTGTTTGGGGGTCTGTGCTCTGAAACACCCACAGAGCTGGCTCTGGGGAGAGCCCATTGGTGTGGGGTGAGCAGCTTGGCTGGACCTGTGTGGCCACAGGGAGCAGACACAGGGAGGAGGTGACTTGTCCCTGTGGTGCTGGGGGGTGTCTGCAGAGCTGGGCCTTGCATCTCCTGGCCCTCTGTGCTGGGCTGGAGTTTGGGGGTGGGATCTGCATGCCAGGCAGCCCCCTGCTTGTGTCAGGGCTGGGAATTGTCTGGTTGGCCTGCTCATGCTTTGCTGCCACTCTCTGCCCCTCCAGGCTGAATGAATTCACCAAGCAAATCACCGGGGAAATCTGTGAGTGCGTGTTCGTCCGTGCGTGGGGAGATTGGAGCTGTGCCCCCCTGCTGCCCCTGCTGGGATGTTCTGGGGCCTGCCTGGATTAAACTGGGACTGGCTGTGGCACCAGAGCAAGCTGAGCTGTGCCAGGCCAGGCTGGGGGGCTGGCAGGGAGGGGGCTCTGTGCCAGCAGGGATCTGGGCTCCTGGGGCCACGCTGCCTTCATGTGCGTGTCCATCCCAAATCTGGGGTGTTCCCTTGAGCTCCCTCTCCCCTGCTGAGCCTGGGGGCCCCTTGGCTCCCTCCCTGGAAGGGGTGATGTGTCAGCACAGCCCAGATAAGGACTCTGACTCCGTGTGATGAAACTTGCAGAGTGCTCTGACCTTCCATGGTGAGGGGGGGCCCTGCTTGGGCTGGGGCTGCCCAGAGGGAGGCCAGAGCTGCTCTGGGGGCTCAGGCAGAGGCAAATGAGGTGGAAGGAGGCACTTGGAACATCCTTTTGTTCGCACTGGGGGGTTAGAAACTCTGTGTGGGGAAGCAGGGTCCCAGCCCCCGTGTTTGTGGGGTTCTGCTTCCCTCCTCCTGCTGAGGCCAGAGAGCCCCAAGGTCTTTATTTCTCCTCCTTCAGCCAAGAGTGGCCCAGTCCGGGCTCTGCTTTTTGACATCTCCTTCCTCATGCTGTGCCATGTGGCCCAGACCTATGGCTCAGAGGTAAGGGTCCTCAGGGATGATGAGAGGGTGGGACTGGATCCTGTGAGGGAGGGGAAGGATGAGTCTGTATCCTAAGAGGAGCTCTCAAACCTGCCAGCTCAGCCCCTGTGCTGCTGCAGCCTATCAGCCTCCTCTAGTGGCCAATCTGCCACTGTCCCTCCTGTCCCTGCAGCCACTTCATAGCCCAGGGCACAGCACCCAGTGCCTGTCACCTGCAAATCTGTCCCTGGGGCTCTCTGGGTGCCAGGTGATGGAGCAGGACTGGCTGTCACCTCCCTGAGGACTTGGGTGGGTGGTGGGATCAGTGGGAATGCTGCTTCCAATTGAAGCTCACCACACTGCTCCCAGTTTGCCCCTCCAGTTTGGCACTGGTTGGCTGGGGGGGTTGCATGGCCAAGGCAGTGCCAGCCCTCCCCGTCCAAGGAGGAACTCCCAGCCCTGCTCAGGAAACTGCACTTTGGTTTCATGAAAATGTTCCAGGTTTCGACATCTGTGTGTGCTGGGAGGCGAAACGATAGCGAAACACTGGGAATGCACAGAGGGGGAGAGCAGGGTCCTGCCCAGCTGGCCCTGGGAGCAGGGAGGGGGGACCAGGCAGGGATGGACGTGCCCAGGGCTGTCCAATGAGATCTCATCCTCCCCCCCTCCCAGCCCAGCAGCTTTCCTGCCCAGCTGCTGCTGAGCAGATGTGTGAAACTTTTTTGGACAAAAATAGTGTCCCCTGGGTGACACAGGCTGAGGGGAGGAAGTGACGTGTGGGGCTCCCAGCTCATGGCCCCCACAGGACCCTCCCAGCTGGGCTGTGTGACCCCAGCCCCAGGGACCCTCTGCAGGGCTTGGCAGGGTGGGGGAACAAGGGACTTGTTTGAGCTGGACACTGTGACACTGTGACACTGTGACACTCACAGCTTGCCTGGCATCTCTCCTCTGAGCTGGGCTGTGTTCTGCTGAGGAGCACCCTGGTATTGGGGGAAACCACAACCCACAGAAGGGAAACCAGTGCCTGGGAGGGCCTGACCAGTGCCCTGCTGGGGCCTGACCAGTGCCTGCCTGTCCCTCCAGGCCACCGGGCGGCGCTGTTCCCACGGCCATGAGCACCCCAGGGTGGGGACAGACCCAGGGTGGGGGGCAGACCCAAGGTGGGAACAGACCCAGGGTGGGGACAGACCCAGGGTGGGGACAGACCCCAGCGTGAGGGACAGACCCAGGGTGGGGGTCCCCTGCAGGGTCTCTCTGTGGGATGCAGACCCCGCATTGGTTCCTTTCCAGGTGATCCTGGTCTCTCTGTGGGATGCAGACCCCGTGTTGGTTCCTTTCCAGGTGATCCTATCAGATTCCAACCCTCCAGGCGAGGTGCCCTTCTTTGAGACCTGGATGCTGACCTGCATGCCCGAGGAGGGGAAGATCCTCAACCCTGACCACCCCTGCTTCCGCCCGGATTCCACCAAGGTGGAGTCCCTGGTTGCCCTCCTCAACAACTCCTCCGAGATGAAGCTGGTGTAAGAGCCCACCCATGTGCCCACCACCCTGCCGGGTCTGGGGGTAGCCCCCAGCCCAGCTCCCCTGGCCCCACAGCTGTGTCTGAATCCCCATCTCTCCCCAACAGGCAGATGAAGTGGCACGAGGTGTGTCTGAGCATCTCAGCTGCCATACTGGAGATCCTCAATGCCTGGGAGAATGGAGTCCTCACCTCTGAGTCGATCCAGGTGGGGCTGCTGGGGGGCAGAGTGGAGCTGTGCTGTGTCCTGAGGAGGAATCAAGAGTCCAGAAGCTCTGGGGTACCCTGTTCTCCTGCCCTGATTGCTCTGGCAGCTGCCTTGGAGCTTGCTGAGGCTTGGAAGTGGGAAACTGATGTGGCTCCAGCCCCTTGTTCCTGCTCTAAACTGCCCTGGGCGTGGCAGGGGCAGTGTCACCCATGGAGGAGAGAAGGGCTGGGACCCTGCAGTGGGGACCCACAGCCCTAGGAGGTGATGGCTGCACATCCCCCTGGCTGTGCTCATCCTCTGCTGTCTCCTCTCCCAGAAAATCACGGAGAACATCAAGGGGAAGGTGTGCAGCATGGCAGTGTGTGCCGTGGCCTGGCTGGTGGCCCACGTCCGCATGCTGGGCCTGGATGAGAGGGAGAAGTCCCTGCAGATGATCCGGCAGCTGGCCACCCCCCTGTACGGGGAGAGCACACTGCAGTTCTACAACGAGCGGTGAGCGGGGCCACGGGCCTGCTGCTGGCTCCCAGTGCCACTTCTCCTGCCCTGCTTCTGCTTTCCCACTTCCTCATTCTGTGCCATCTCCTGCCCTGCTTCTGCTTCCCAGGGCCGTGGCCTCCTGCCCCGATTCCACTTTCCAGTGCCGTTTCTCCTGCCCTTCTTCCTCTTCCCAGTGCCATGCCATCTTCCATGTTTCTGTTTCCCAGTGCCATGCCATTCTCTGCCCCACTGTCTCTTCCCAGTGCCATGCCATTCTCTGTCTCTGTGCCCTGCTGTCCCTTCCCAGTGCCATGCCATTCTCTGCCCTACTATCCCTTCCCAGTGCCATGCCATTCTCTGCCCCATTATCCTTTCCCAATGCTGTGCCATTCTGTCTCTGTGCCCTGCTGTCCCTTCCCAGTGCCATGCCATTCTCTGTGCCCTGCTGTCCCTTCCCAGTGCTGTGCCATTCTCTGTCTCTGTGCCCTGCTGTCCCTTCCCAGTGCCGTGCCATTCTCTGTCTCTGTGCCCTGCTGTCCCTTCCCTGTGCCCACTGCTGCCATCTCTGTCCCAGCGTGGTGATCATGAGCTCCATCTTGGAGCACATGTGCGCGGACATCCTGCAGCAAACGGCCACGCAGATCAAGTTCCCCTCCACTGGCATGGACACCATTCCCTACTGGAATCTTCTGCCCCCCAAGAAGCCCATCAAGGAGGTGCTGACCAGCGTGTTCACCAAGGTGCTGGAGAAGGGCTGGGTCGACAGCCGCTCCATCCACATCTTCGACACCCTGCTGCACATGGGGGGGGTCTACTGGTTCTGCAACAACCTGGTCAAGGTATGAGGGGGCAGGAAGGACCCCTAGTGCTGGGCAGGGTGCTGAGGACAGGAATGGTGGGTTTAGTTTGTGTTCCCAGTGTCCTGGCAGTGCCTGGGCTGGGTGCTGGGACAGTTCTGGCCCTGGAGGGGAGTGGGGCAGGGCCACCTCTCCCCTCCACCCTGCAGGAGCTGCTGAAGGAGACACGGAAGGAGCACACGCTGAGGGCTGTGGAGCTGCTCTATGCCATCTTCTGCCTGGACATGCACCAGCTGACGCTGACACTGCTGGGCCACATCCTGCCCAACCTGCTGACAGACTCCTCCAAGTGGCACACCCTCATGGACCCCCCTGGGAAGGCCCTGGCCAAGTAAGACCCCAGAGCAATGGAGATTCCCTCCTCGAGGCATGTTTGGGGAGGTGATCTGTGCTGGGATGAGGATCCCAGCTACCCAAATCCCACTCTGGCTTTGGCAGTGCCAGCAGTTCCCACTCTGATCCACATTCCCTGCTGTCCCCTGAGGAGGAGGAAGCTGCTGTGTCCCACACCCTGCTGTCAGGTGGGCTGGCAGCACCTGGCTCTGTCCCTGCTCTGTCTCCAGGCTCTCTGTTTGGTGTGCCCTGAGCTCCTACTCCTCCCACAGCAAGGTCCAGGCCTCAGCCAGGCAGAAGAAGAGGCACCGTGAGGACATCGAGGTGTGTCTGGGTGGAGCAGGGGCTGCCTGGGGGCTCTCTGTGCCCAACAGCAGCAGTGGCTGGGGAAGGTGAGGGTGGTGGGAGTGGGTGGGTAAAGCCAGACTCCCTGCGCAGCTTTTCTGGGTTCTCTGAGGCTTTCCCACCTTAAAATTCAGGATTTTCCCTTCTCTTTTCTGGTCAAAGGGCTGTGATGAGCTGCTCAGCATGTGCCCAGCCTGGGCTGGGGTGCTCTGGCTGACCAGAGATCCTGGGCTGTGGGGCTGTGCAGAGCCCGGGGTGGGTGACCAGCCCTGCTCAGGGTGAGGGGCTGGTGGGGCTGACCCCCCTCTCCCCCCAGGATTACATCAGCCTGTTCCCACTGGATGACACACAGCCCTCCAAGCTCATGCGGCTGCTGAGCTCCAACGAGGAGGATTCCAACATCCTCTCCAGCCCCAGTAAGTGCAGGAGGGGAGGGGGGATGGCTCCCTTGGCTCCCTGCCCCTTTTGGGTGTGAAATGTGTATTTGCAGAAAACCCCTTCCCTTCCCAAACTGGCCGGGTGACGGTTTAGAGCTCTCAAGTGGTTTTTGAGTTATCTTGGAGTTTTTGCATTTGGGAAAAGTCAGTTTCTTTATTTCTCTGATCAGAACAACTTAAAAGGGTGACATCACCCTTTCCTTTCATGCCAGTGCCCCACACCCTAGGGGCTATGGGGGGCTTTGTGTCCCTCCAGCCACCCCTCATGGGACCACAGCTGGAGTGACATTCCTGGTGTCTGGGGCCAGATCCTGACATTCCAGGGCTGTTAACAAGACTGAGGCAGAGCAGATGAGGGCCCTGCTCACATCATGTCACATCATGTCCCTGCAGTGTCACGGGTTGCAACAGCTCCAGTGGGGGATTTGCTGGGGGGGTCCATGTCCTGCCCTGGGTGCTGTCACAGTTCCCACATACATTGTCCACGCTCCTGGGCAGTGAGTCAGGACATTCTCAGGTCATTGTTTCTCCCTTTATCCCAAATTACTCTATATATTAGTTTTCGACACATCCATTGACCTTCAGTTTCAGTTGGTTTCATTACTGTTGAAATATGGGCTTTTCCCTTTATTTCACTTATCTTCTTTTACCTCCTGAGGCAGTCCCACCTCTTCCCAGTGACATTCAGGACTTTTTTGGGCTATTTGCTGCAGTGATGTGGAAATGCTGCTTCCTGCAGCCACCATGTAACTCATGTGATTCCATGAGAAAAGTGTGGGAGGGCTTTCTTTTTCTGGTGAGCATCCTCAGAGCAGCACAAGGTGGATCCTGCAGATTTGGGCAGGGGCTGTGGGGTGTGCACAGAAGCCTTCCCAAAGGGATTCCCATCCCATTGGAGCAGACCTGACCCAGTTCTTCCCACAGGAGTGCCCAGCAGTGCTTCACAGCTGGGGTCAGCTCAATCCTCCTGCTCTGTCCCAGGATTTGCTGCTAGATTTGGCCGTGCTTCAGCTCTGATAGCTGCTTGCACCCTGACAGTGGGGTGGGAGGGCTGCTGTGCAGCAGCTGTGGAACATCTGGCTCACACACAGGATGTGTAACGTGTGTGTCGCTGCTGTTCCCTGCTCCTGGTGGTGACACCAAGTGTCACACCCCAAAAGCAGCGTGGGAAACCTGCCTGGGCTCCGTGTGGGCTGGCAGAGGGGACAGGGATGGGGCAGAGACCCTCTGTGCTGTTTCTGGGGTGCCCCACTGGCACAGACTGTTTGGTACAGGGGGCCTAAACCTCTTCTGCTCCACAAAGCCCCTCCCAGAGCTGGGTGACCTCGAGTGGCCAGAGCTGGCCAGCGTGGGCACATTGGCTCAGCCAGGGGGGCCCTGAGGCTGTTCTGACTCTGCTCCTGCCCACAGATCGCTCCATGAGCAGCTCACTCTCTGCCTCCCAGCTCCACACTGTCAGCATGAGGGACCCTCTGAACCGGGTGCTGGGTAAGGTGGGGATGGCTGTGGGGTCACAGCCAACCACTGGGACACCAGTGGGAACCTCAGGCCAGCTGCAGCCTCCCAGAAGTGACCTGACTGTTGTTCTCTCCCTGTCCCCACAGCAAACCTCTTCCTGCTCATCTCTTCCATCCTGGGGGCCAAGACAGCTGGCACCCACACCCAGTTTGTCCAGTGGTTCATGGAGGAGTGTGTGGAGTGCCTGGAGCAGGGCAGCCGTGGGAGCATCCTGCAGTTCATGCCCTTCACCATGGTGGGTCCAGCAGTGTCACACCCCTGTCCCTGCCTGGGGAGTGCCCCAGGTCCCACAGGATGGCCACATCCCAGGCTCCTGGTGACACTCACCTGTGCTTCTCCTCTGTCCCTGGGCAGGTTTCTGAGCTGGTGAAGGTGTCCACCATGTCCAGTCCCAAAATTGTCCTGGCCATCACTGACCTCAGCCTGCCCCTGGGTCGCCGTGTCGCCGCCAAGGCCATCGCTGCTCTGTGACCAGGGGGGTCCCTGAGGAGCCCCGGGATGTCCCTGCTGCTCTGGGGGGCTGGGATGGCCCCTGTCACTGCAGCTGCTGGAGGGCTGCTCCCTCAGCACGTGGAGCCACCTCCTTGCTCTGCCTCATGGCACTTTGGAGACTGAGACACCCCCTAATTTTTTGTATTCTATAAATCAATCCTTTTGTACAACCAGCTTTTGCCTCATCTCATTTGAGCTCCTGGGAGTCCCCAAAACCCCTCGATCCTGGGGGTGATGGGGAGCCAGTGGCCAAGCCCTGTGCTGGAGAGGAGGGGAAATCTCCCTCACCCTGTCCTGGACCTGAGAGTGGGTGGTGGGCTGTGGTGCCCTCACTGGGGGCAGGCACTGCCCTGGGTGGGGCAGGGATGCTTCCCTGCTGTGCTGTCAGCCACAAGCGGGGTCTTGTTGGGAATTCTGCCACGTGAGCATGAGTTCTAGTTGGAATTCCTTCCCATGAGTGTGAATTCTTACTGGAATTCCTTCCCATGAGTGTGAGTTTTTATTGGAATTCCTTCCCAGGAGTGAGTTCTTATTGGAATTCCTTCCCATGAGTGTAATTTCTTATTGGAATTCCTTCCCATGAGGGTGAGTTCTGGTTGGAATTCCTTCCTCTGAGTGAGTTCTCGTTGGAATTCCTTCCCATGAGTGAGTTCTGGTTGGAATTCCTTCCGAGGAGTGTGAGTTCTCGTTGGAATTCCTCCCTGTGAGTTCAGTCCTCAGTGGGCACGGGCAGTGGGTGAGTAACTGTGGCCTGGCCAGCACCACGCCAGCCTCGTGCTGGGACAGGCTCCCCTGGGACTGTCCCCGCACCCTGCCAGCTGCTCCAGCAGTGAATCCAAGAGCTGTCATGAACTCCTGTGCCCGAGGGAGTGGCAGTGCCAGGGCGGCTGCCCCTCTGCCCCTTCCACTGGTGTTGACTCACAAGAAAGGGGAAAGCGGGGCCAGCAGGTACCAGCCCTTCCCTCGGGGCACCGTGACTCCAGCCCACTCCTGGGCTGTGCCCCTGCCCCCTTGGCACCGGGGGGTTCCCAGCCCTGTTTTGGGAGGCTCTGAAGGGAAATGGGGCACAGGGGGGATCCTGGAGTGCTGCTGGGCAGGGAAGAGGCAGTGGGACAGTGACTCAGGGCTCAGGGCTGGGCTGACCCCATCTGATCCCAGGATGAGCTCAGCTCCTGGCAGCCCCCAGGCTTTGCTGGAAGGAGAGACCCCCATGCACTGTGGGTGTTGCTGGTCCTTGGCCCTCACTCACACAGCATCCTCCCCTTCCTGCTGGCCCCAGCTCCTGCCCCTGCTCCCCATCCAGCCCAGCCAGGAGCAGCTGCAGGGTGGGTGGGGTGGATAATGAGCCGTGGCACACACCGGGCTGGGCTCGCGGAGCCTGACACTGGGTGAGTCCCACCCTGAGCTGGCACTGACCCGCCCGGGCTCCTCTGCTGGCCCAGGGGCGGCCCTTTACCGTTAGCCCAGAGCAAAGAGCAGGGCCTGGCGTGGCCTTCCCAGCTCTGTCAATATTTGCCAAGGCAGCCCCATGCCTGGCATTGGCACCGGCGCTTCCCCTTACAGGAAAGGGCTGGAGCAGGAGAAGAGGATTTTCTGTAAGCACCCGTGGGGCGGGGGGAGGAAGGAGGGAAGTGCCCTCCCCGTGGGTGAGGGCATCCCCGGGCAGTTTGTGACCGTGGGGCTCCAGCCTGTGCCAGCCCCTGCCCAGGGCTGGAGCTGGGAGGCAGGAACTGGGAGCCCTGGCACCCCCAGCACTGGCTGTGTCCCTGCGTGGCTGGGATGAGTGTGGTGAGGGATGCTGGTGGTCATGGGACGGGAGCGTGGGCCCGGTGGCAGGAAATGGGGCTGGTGAAGCTGGGACAGCCCAGGGTGGGCAAACACCCATTGGGGAGAGGCTGGGGGTGCCCTTAGGAGCTTTCTAGGGCAGGGGAGATGCCCAGGGCACTCCTGGCATTGCTCAGCCACATTGGGGCTGCCCCTTTATCCATCCGCTGAAAGCCTCCTCCCACCATGGCACGTCCCTGGGCAGATTTCCCGTGTCACAGCAGCAGCAGAAAGCTGGTTGGGGACCCCCAGTGCCACCAGCCCCAGGATGAGCCCACAAACCAGCTCTGGGCATGGTGCCCGTGCCCTCGGTGGGCGCTGCCAGCGCGGGCGGCTTCCGGAGCTTTCTAGGAATCGGCTCTTGCCCAAGCAGCCCTGCCAGGCGTGGGAGGAAGTGGCCATCCCACAGCACCTCCTGACCCTCAGCCCGCTCAGTGGGGTGGGGGCTCTGGGGGGGCTGCGTTTCATCTTTCGGAGCTGACAGCAGCAGCTGCAGGGTGCCCCAAAATCCCATTCCCTCATCCCCCGTGTCTCTGTCCCTGTGTCCCCACACCCTGGCCACTCTGCCTCCCTCCCACGCAGGCAGGAGACAGCGGAACAGAGAGAGAGAGAGTGCAAAAATAGAGTTTATTTCCATTTTTATCACATAGAAAAAAAAAGCGGGTGTTTCTTGGGGCTCACCCAGCTGCAGCAATAAATACAGTACAAAACCCCCCACGCCCAGAGCTCCCACACAACCACGGGACTGGGGCTGCGTCAGGCTCAGGAGGATGGGAATGTGTCCAAGTGGCTCTTTCCGGCCATGGACAGGCACAAATAAGTTAAACTGCAATAAGTACTCTGATTTTAGCAGGGAAGGGGGACAGAGCAGAGATGCAGCTCCCCAAAGTGCTGAGGCTCCCCGAAAAATCCTCATGAGGCTGCTGTATCCCTATGGTTCTTCCATCTTCCCTCCTTAACAGCTAATAAATATTAATTAGTAGAAATAACACCCATCAGATGTGTCCCTGCAGGCTGCAGCCCAGACAGGGAGATGCTGCTCTGGAGCATCCTCATCCTGGGATGAAGGTGTTTTCCCGTGGGATGATACAGCAGCCCCAGCAGTGTGAGCCGTGGGGAAACTGAGGCACAGGCAGTGCCAGCAGCAGCTGTGGGGGCTCAGCCCAGCTCCAGAACCTCGTAGCAGAGATACGCTTGTGTTTAAATATTAAACAAGGGTGATGCTGCACAGGTACCTGTGCACGGATCCTCCGCGGGATCCCCTGGCGCCTGCCTGGGGCCGCGGCCGGGGGAGCATCCCCAGACAGATAAATATTAAATAGCCATAAATATTAAATAAGCAGGAAACGGGGTGCTCCCGGGATGCCCCTCGGGTGGGACATCCACAAGCAGGGGTCAGAGGCTGGTGAGGTGCCGCAGTGCCCGGTACGCCGTCTCCAGGAACCGCTGGAAGTTGGCCAGGATGAAGAAGCCGCCAACTTGGTGGTGGAAGTGGGAGGAGAAGGTGGGGACGGGGTCCTGGTTCTCTGTGGGGTACGTCACCGTGGCCAGGCCCAGGTCCTCCATCTGCAGCCAGGCAGAGGCAGAGGCATCAGCTCCAGGCCTGGAGGTGCCCCCCTGTCCCAGTGTGCCCCTCCTGGGCATGCAGCTCCTACTGTGCCCACTCATCCTTGTGAATACAACCCTGCCATGCCCACCCATCCCTGTGAATGCAGCCCCTGCCATGCCCATCCAACCCTTTGAACGCAGTCCTCACCACGCCCATCCATCCCTGTGAATGCAGCCCCCACCGTGCCCACCCCTCCCTTGGGATACAGCACCTGCTTTACCACCCCACAAAGTCCCCCCTGTGTCCCCTCACCTGCTGCTGGATGTTGGAGGACAGGTTGGCCATGTCCAGCTGCAGGGTCTCCACCAGCCCCGCGTGCCCGGGCAGCAGGGCTCGGATGGTGGCCAGGGAGCCGTGGTAGACGCGGAGCCCGGCTCGGATCTGGCTGAAGCAGGTCTCCTGTGGTGGGCATGGCGTGGTCAGAGGGGCTGGGCATGGCCTGGCCACCAAGACACGGAGGCTCTGGGGTGCCCCGAGCCGTGACAGAGCTGAGCAGCTCGTGGCAGGGGTGGCTGCCTGCACTCACTGCCTGGAAGGAGCGGCGGTGACACTGCTCCAGCGGCGCCTGTGCGATGTCCAGGTCCTGCCGCAGCAGCTGCAGCTCGTCCTCCTTGCACAGCTGGAGGGTGTCACACTGCGGACAAAGGGGACAGGGTGAGGACACCAGAGGACCCCGACACACCAGGACCCCCCAGCATCCCATCCCTGGGCTGTGGGACCCTGTGGAGGAGGAGGGAGGGGATGGAGTGGACCCGGTGCAATAGGGACAGAGGTGAGCCAGCAAGGTCACCACGTGTCCCCGGTGGGTGCCCCAACACCCCGGGGCTGAGCTTTGGGCAGTGCAGGGGACACTGCTGGCTCCTGGCCCTGCGGTGCCGATAAGGGCAGGGAGGGGGTCACCTTATCTGTGACCTCACAGTGGCTGCCATCCCCCCTCCGCAGCGAGCGGGACTCACCACCACGCGCTGCAGCGCAGCCACGTCCCCGCGGATCTTGCGGGTGAACTCGAGGTTCCTCTGCAGGAAGAGCTGGAAGTCCTGGTCCCCTGAGAGCTCGGTCAGTGGTGCCCCATGCAGAACCCTCCACGGTGCCCACAGCAGCACAGCCAGCAGCAGTGCCAGCCCACCTGCGGGGACAGCGGCTCAGCGTCCAACCCACGGAGCCCCGACCCCTCAGCCGGACTGGGCTCAGCAACCAGGACCACCCTGGGGATGGTGGCAGCAGCAGCAGCGTGGCCTGGGGAAGGGGCAGAGACCCCAAAAGGGGAGAGGGAGCAGAGCTCCAGCATCCGACCAGTGCCAAGGGCAGCAGCTCTGGATGTGTGGGTGCAGGTAGGGTGGGTTTATGGGTGCTCTGGGTGCAGTGGGGGCAGTGGGAAAAGTGGGTTTTAGGGGTGGTTTGGGGGTAGTGGTCATATGGGCAAAGTGGGTTTTAGGGGTGGTTTGGGGGCAGTGGGAACAGTGGGTGCTGTGGTTGTGGGGGCAGTGGGTTCTGTGGGCAAAGTGGGTTTTAGGGGTGGTTTGGGAGCAGTAGGGGAAGCGGGTGCAGTGGGAGCTGCATGGGTGCTGGCTACTCACGGCTGAGGAAGCACATGGTGGGTGCCCGGCTCGGTGTCTCCTCCTCTGCGCAGCGCGGCCCTGCCCAGCCCGGCCCGGCTCCTCTCGCTCCTGCCCGGCTCTGCTCATTGATCGGGTGGCATTTATAGCGCACGGGCCTCGGGGATTCTCACCGATGAGGCAACAGCGCGATTGCTTCACTGCCTTAATCACGGCATGCAAATCTCCAGAAGCGGGTGCTCGGCCGCGGCCGCAGCCCGGGGCTTTCCCGGGCCCGGTGGGCAGCGGTGCCCCTCGGAGTGGCCGCAGCCGCCCGGCGGAGCCCAGGCACGGCGGCGGGTGCCGGGACAGGGCAGGTGGGGCCTTGGTGACTCATTAACCTGCTCGCCGGGCTCTCACCGCGCTGGCCAGGTGGGCCAGTGCCCAGCACAGCGGGGTCATGTGCAGGGTCACTCGCAGGGTCACTCGCAGGCGGCTTGCGTCGGGGATGGTGGCTTCTCGCTGCTGCTGTCACTGTGAGGTTGTCCCCATGCCCAGCCCACGTGGGCACCCCCTGTCAGCTGCCACAGACATCAGGGTGGCTGCTGGAGGTGTGACCTTCACGGTGGTGGCACCGGCTGGAGGTGGCCAAGGTGAGACCCGGTCCAGGCACGTGCCCAGGGCTGTGGCACCACAGGGCAGCACCACGGGGCCGATCCTGCCCTGCTGGGCACTGTGGGGCCGGGTTGTGCCCGGTGTCACCATGTCCAGCACCAAGCACCGGCCACATCGGGCTGACCCCGCCCGCGAGGGGCCAAGCCCCCCTCTGCCCCTACAGGGAGGAGACTTCCAGGGCAGCCCCCGGCAAGGGCTGGCGGCTCCCGGCCCCGTTGCGTCGACGAGGGAATTTTGGCTCGTGCTGGTTCCCGCAAGCCCTTCCAGGATCTGCTGGCCCGGTGCCAGCTGGCCGGTTCCTGCCCGGCACGGGCCGGCCGGGGCACGGGAGGCACCGTCCCCCCTCTCAGCCCCGGACAGGGTGACCCCAGGGCAGCACTGGGATGGAGAGGCTCATTCTGCGCCCCTGACCCCTGGCTGGGTGCCACAGCTGCCCTCCTGGAGGCTGTGTGGACTGGGATGGGGACAGGGATGGGGACAGAAAACCTGGTCTCTTGGTGGGCACTGGGATGGGCCACACACCCAGTGGGGTAGTTTGTGGGGTACAGTTTGTGGGGTACAGTTTGTGGGGTTCAGTTTGTGGGGTTCAGTTTGTGGGGTTCAGTTTGTGGGGTACAGCCACAGCACCAGTCCCAGAAGCTGGAAGTCCTGGAAGTTCCTTTCTCCAGCTGGGAAATAAACCTTCATCAGCTGCAGCCAATCCACGAGTACCAAGCAGAGCCTTCCTGGCACAGCCAGGTGTGAACTCTATTGCTGACCTGCCTTCAAACCTGGCAGCACTAAACGTTCTGCCCTCTGGATGCATGAGAGGACCTTGGCAGCAGAGACTGTTCATGGGATTTTTGGGAGAAACAGCCCCCCTGAGCTGTGCCTGTCCCCACCCTGGAGCCAGGGAGAGCCAGTGAGGGGCTCAGTCCCCTCAGTCTGAGCACCCACGGGACCCCCCCAGAGCGGATCTGCCCTCTCAGCAGGATGGTGCTTTCAGGAATTGTGCTGGGGGCGTGGGGGGGTTGAATCAGTGCCCAAAGGCCCTGTCAGCTTTCCAAGGAAGGAAGTGGTTTCAAATCCGAAACTGGGGGTGTTGGGGGAAGGAGGTGGCCCAGCAAACCCCCCCCATCACCATGGGGCTGGAGCTGCTCGGTCCAGGGCCTGTTCCAGGCACCCACCCCGCTCTGTTTTGGCCTCATGGTCACCCTTCCTCTTCCCAGGGCCCAACCTGGGCACCCTCAGCCCCTTCCTGACATCTGCCACCAGACCGGGATGTCCCTGTGTCTCCAGAGCCAGACCCCCTGGCTGGGCTCTTGCCTTCTCTGGTGTTCCCCAGAGCCCCCAGAGCGGGAATGGGCTGGGACAGCCCCGCTCTTGACCTGCAGCCCTGGCTGCCATCCCGGCATGGGCGTGCCTGGGAGATTCCCAGATTTTCTCAGAGAACTCATCCCAGCTGCTGATGGGACCCACCTGGAGTGGCTGCATGGCCCCTGTCCCCATCACCCCCAGGGCTGGTGGGGCACAAAGGGGGCTCTGTGCCTTTCCCAATGGAATCCTCCTGGGATACCATCCTGGAGCTGCTGGGGCCACTCCCAGCACCACTGAGACAAAGCTCCAGTCCCCCAGGATGGCCTGACCAGATCCAGTCCCATCTCTGGTGCCCAGCCCCAGGGAGAGAGCAGAGACCCCAAACCAGCCCCACGGCCCTTCCCCATCCCAACAAACCCACAGCAGGAGCCGCCCAGGCTGGTGTTTTTCCATCTTTTATTTTAAAAGTCATAATTGAAGTTTAACAAAGTTTGACCCCGTTGCTGTTGTGGGAGCTGGGAGGGCACCAGTGGAGACCCCACTCCTGCTCCCTCCAGCCCCACTCCCCTCGCAGCCCCCCAGCACCGGCTCCGATGTCACCACAGGGATCCTTTCAAGGATGTTTATTGGGGAGGGGGTCCCACCACAAGTGCAGGTGGTCGGGGGTGTGGGCCCAGGGAACCCCCCGTGTCCCCTCCCACAGTACAGACATGCAGGGATTTATAAAAGGGGGTCTGGGGGGGACGGAGGGCCCTGCTCAGCCACCATCTGTCCAAGGGACAAATAAAAAAGTACAGCCAGGGCCCAGGGTCACGGGAAACCGTCGTCATCGTCCTCTGCCATCTCCTTGGCAAACTCCAGGTCCTGCTGCTCACGCTCCCGGCGCTCCTGGAAAGCAAAGGCCGAGCTTGGTGGCGGGTGGGGACAGGAGCCACATCCTTCCCGTGGCCGTGGTGGCTGCAGGGATCTCACCTCTGCAGATTCCAAGTCCTTGTTGTAAGATTTGGGTGGGAACCTCATGGCCTGGAGAAAAAGAAGAGGAGGAGGAGGAGCTCAGAGCTGAGCCAGCCCTGAGCCACGCCCTGCTGTCCCCAGCAGGGACGTGGGGACAGGCTGAGCTCACCTTGACGGACATGTTGTGGATGTCGAGGCAGAAGGAGATGCGCTGGTGGAAGGCCAGCTGGGGCTCCCGCGTGGAGTAGATGTCGATCATCTCCTTGGACTGCACGTAGCCCTTCTCGTGGTTGATGCTGGCCTCGATGACGCCGTCGCGGATGGCCTGCGAGCCCGGGCACGGGGCAGGGCACGGGGTGTCCCCAGGGGCTCACACACAGCGGGCACGTGGCGCCCTGAGCGTCCCTGGAGGAGCCTCAACCCAAACCCAGCGGTGCTGCAGGGAGGGGTGAGGGGGAACGGGGCGGGGTGGGGGGCTCTGGGCAGCCTGGGATCCCACAGGGATGGGATTCCCTGTGCTGGTACCTTGGCAACGATGAACTCGGCGTCCTCGGGGCTGTCCAGCTGCAGCTTCTGGGCGATGTCAGCCAGGGAGATGCGGGAGTAGGAGAGGCTGATCATGCGGACACCTGCAGGGAGAAGGGAAGGGGATGCAGACCCCAGGCCTGCCCAGCCTGGTGGGGGTCCCCAATACCCTCCTACCTGTCTTGATGACGTTGTGCCTCAGCCGAATGATCAGGGTGTAGGTGCCATCGGCCTGGAACTTGTCCCCAAACTGGTCAAGGACTTGGTTGAACTTGGCCAGGTTGCCCGTCCTGACGGCTGGAGGGAAGCAGGGTGGAATGGGGGAAGGAGAAAGGCTGGGGAAAGCGAGTCAGGGCTGGCTGACTTCCTCCTTCTCCTCCTTCCCAAGCGGCATCTGCATCCAGCTCCCATCAAGGGGAGAGAATTCCCACTGGGTCCCTTCCCGCTCAGGATGTTCCATGATCCCCTGACCCTGCAGGAAGGACAGGAGGGGTGGGCAGCCATACCCTGGGTCAGCAGGAAGTAGGGCATGAGCGAGCGCTTGAGCGAGGGCTGCCGGAACTGGAGCCTGTCCGGGATCTCCCCGAGGAGCAGCTCCACCACGATGAGCAGCTTGTGCACCTGGGGCAGAGCAAGGCTGAGTGAGTCCCCATGGGGCCTGAAACCATCCCTGTCCCTGTGCCCTCCAACAGGTCTTGCACCCATCCCTGTGGGGCACAAAACTCCAGGAGATCCCACATTCCTGTCCCTGTGGGGCCTGGAAGGTCACAGATTTGTCCTTGAAGTTCCAAACCTAGGAGGTCCTGCACCTGTCATCCCTGCAGGGCCCAACACCCTGGGAGGTCCCAAACCTATCCCAATAGGAGCCCAGATCTCATCCTGGAAGGTGCCAGGCCTGGGAGGTCCCAGCACCATCCCCATGGAGCCCAACCTTGGGGAGTCCTGAACCTGACCATGGGAAGTCCCAAATCCCAGGGGACCTGACTCCTTGGGGCCTGACATCCCAGGAGGTCCTAAAACTGGGAGATCCCAAACCAAATTCCATGGGGCCTGACATCCCAGAAGGTCCCAAACCTGGGAGTTCTCAAACCTGGGAGTTCCCAAACCAAATTCCATAGCGCCTAACATTCCAGAAGGTCCCAAACCCGGGAGTTCCCAAACCTGGGAGCTCCCAAACCAAACTCCATGACGCCTGACATCCCAGAAGGTCCCAAACCTGGGAGTTCTCAAACCTGGGAGTTCCCAAACCAAATTCCATGGGGCCTGACATCCCAGAAGCTCCCAAACCTGCAAGTTCCCAAATTCCATGGGGCCTGACATCCCAGAAGGTCCCAAACCTGGGAGTTCTCAAACCTGGGAGTTCCCAAACCAAATTCCATAGCGCCTGACATCCCAGGAGGTCCCAAACCTGGGAGCTCCCAAACCAAACTCCATGACGCCTGACATCCCAGAAGGTCCCAAACCTGGGAGGTGCCAAACCAAACTGCATAGCACCTGACATCCCAGAAGCTCCCAAACCTGCGAGTTCCCAAATTCCATGGGGCCTGACATCCCACAAGGTCCCAAACCTGAGTTCCCAAACCAAATTCCATAGCGCCTAACATTCCAGAAGGTCCCAAACCCGGGAGTTCCCAAACCTGGGAGCTCCCAAACCAAACTCCATGGCGCCTGACATCCCAGTAGCTCCCACATCCAAGCCCCGTGAGATCCCCACCCCGAGGGGTCTCAGGCCCACCCCAGGGGGTCCTGCCCCCTCCTCACTCACCGTCTGCTTGAAGCCCACGGCCGTGTGCTGCGGGGCCTTGCGCAGGGCGTTGGTCATGGTGCGCCGTGCCTCGGAGTACTCCAGCTGGATGGCCTTGATCCGCCCTGCGCCCACACGGGGCGGGTGGGGAAAGCCACCCAGTGAATCCAACCTGACCTACACGGATGGGGCTCCACATCCTGCCTGGAAGCCCCACCTCCAGCTGAGCACAGGGGTTCTCTGAGGAGCCGGAGGGGCCAGGAGGCAGGGCAGGCACCGAGCCTCGCTCACCTGTGTAGTACAGGTACCGAGCCCACTCGTTGTTGTTGGCCTGCTCGGGGAACACGGATTTGGAGACGAGTTTCTCGGCCTGGTCGTAGAGGTTGTAGTGGAGGTAATTCCTCAGGAGCAGGTTCAGCAGCGTGGCCTGGCCGTCGGCGTCGTGGCGCAGCGTGGCCGTGCGGAGCCGGGCGTGCAGGAAGCTGCGGGGTGGGACAGGGAGTCAGGGAAGAGGGAGGAAAACAGGGAGGGGATGAAGCTCAGGGAGAGCCCCCCACGGGAGCCATCCCACCTCCGGACCACGTCGAGTTTGTTGAGGAACTCGTAGATGCGGGAGTGGTAATAGTAGCACTTGGCCACCACCAGGTCCAGGGCCCGGCGGTTCTGGGAGCTGATCTTCTGCATCAGGTCATCGGACACCTTCTGAGCCTGAGGGACAGCAAGGGAGCTCAGAGCAGGGGCACTGATCCCAGGAGGGGCACAGACCACCCGGGATGTGGGGAACAACCACAGCTGAGCCAGGGGGCAGCTCAGGTCTCACCTCGGGGTACCTCTTGCTGTTCATCAGGTAGATGACGAGCAGCAGCTGCAGGTAGGCCTCCACCTCTGGCAGGAGAGGGGCTGAGGCTGCTTTCCCCGTCCGTGGGCGAAACTGCAGCTCAGCCTCTGTGTCCATGGACTGAGGGGAGAGAGAAATTTGGGATCACTGTCCCTGTGTGGAGACAGCTCTGCTCCAGGTGTGACAGGAGCCAGCCCAGGACTGCAGGGACCTGTCCCTGCTCACATGTGCTCACTGCTCATCCCCAATGTCCCCAAACCCCACCCCAGAGGCTCCCTGGAGAGGGAAAGAATCATGGAATTCCAAGCTTTTTTGGGTTGGAGGAGCCTTCAAGTTCACCCCTACCCTGCCATGGGCAGGGACACCTTCCACTAAACCAGGCTGCTCCAAGCCTTGTCCAACCCAGCCATGGACACTTCCAGGGATGGGGCAGCCACAACTTTCCTGGGAAATCCATTCTGGTGCTTCACTGCCCTCACAGGGAAGAATTTCTGGCCAGTATCCCATCTAATCCTGCCCTCTGTCAGTGGAAAGCCATTCCCCTTGTCCTGTCTCTCCAAGCCCTTGTAAACAATCCCTCTCCATCTTTCCTGCTTCTTCAGATACTGGGAGGCCACAATTAGGTCACCCTAAACCTTCCCTTCTTCAGGCTGAACAATCCCAGTTCTCCCTGTCCTTCCTCACAGCTGAGCTGCTCCATCCCTTTGAATACCCTCTGGATTTACTCCTAGAGCTGCTCCATCCCTTTGAATATCCTCTGGATTCACTCCTAGAGCTGCTCCATCCCTTTGAATATCCTCTGGATTCACTCCTACACCTCCACATCCTTCCTGTGCTGGGACCCCTGAGCTGGGGCAGTGTTGTTGCAGGCTCCCAGCTGGGTAATAATTAGCATTGATCAATTATTTTCTTCTACAATATTACACTATACATGTTAAGAACCTCATCACTTTAAAGACTTAACTGGTCAGTCTCTTTAAACACCATCACCAGTGTCCAATCAAGAAATCACCCTTTGGTAAACAACTTCCATAACCCATTCCACAACAGGTACAACAAGTGGAGATAAGAATTGTTTCCCATTCTTTTCTCTGATCTTCTCAGAGCTTTCCCCAGGAAAATGCCTGGGGAAGGCCAGAGAGCTGGGCAGCTCTGCTGGGGGGTGTCACCAGGGCAGCAGTGTCCCTACCTCCTCCAGGAACGCCAGCAGGAAGTCCCTGACGGCGCAGTTGGAGGTGAAGAAGCCGTGGATGGCCTTGTGCAGCACGTTGGGGTTGAGGCGGCGCGAGGTGGAGGGCAGAGCCCGCAGAGCCCTCAGGACGTAGCGGGGCTCCTTCCCCGACACCGCCTTCTCCAGCTGCTTCACGTGCTCCTTGATGTCTGCGGGGGCACAGGGACAGCCTCAGCCCAAATGCTCTGCCAGCAGCACCCCGGAGCACGGCCAGGGCTGTGCCCGTGCCCCGTCCTGCTGCCCTCAGCTCCCTCTGCCCCTGCTGTCCCCACCTGCCCTCCCTGCTTGGAGCAAGGGGCTGGGGAGGCCCTTGAGGTGTTTTCTCCCTCCTCACCCCCGTGGGGTCCCACCAGAGCAGCCCCCCTGTTCCCCACAGAGGGACACCCTCACTCTCACTGCCCCAATTCCCTTCTGCAATTCCACCCTCCATTCTTCAGTGACTGCCCCAAAACCAACCTCCCCTTCCTCTCCCTCACACACTGCCCCAATTCCACCCTCCATTCTTCAGTGACTGCCCCAAAACCAACCTCGCCTTCCTCTCCCTCACACACCGCCCCAATTCCACCCTCCATTCTTCAGCGACTGCCCCAAAACCGACCTCCCCTTCCCCTCCCTCACACACTGCCCTCCAGAGTGTCTCCCCCACAGAAAACACAGCTCCTGCCTCCATTCCCCTCCCTAAATCCCTTTCCCCACAGCGACACCCCCCCAAACACACCTCCCCTTCCCCAGAGTGTCCCCCCACACTGAGCTCGCATTTCTCTTCCCCTCAGAGCCCCCTCACTGATCCCAACACCCCCCCCTCACCCTCCAGCGTGATCGCGTCCAGCTCCCGCTGCGGCTGCCGCTCTCCGGCCGCCTCGGGGGCCGCCGGCGCCGCCTCCTCGTGCATCTCGACGTCGGGGGGCGCGGGCGGGGGTCCCTCCGGGGGTGCCTTGGCCTTGTCGCCGCGGCGGCGGGACGCGCCGTCCTGCTTCATGGCGTGACACTGCACAACGGGCCGCCAGGCGCGACCAGCCGAGCGACGAGCCGCACACGATCGCCGCCTTCCGCCTCCCGCTCGGCCGTTTCCGCCACCGCTCGGGTTGTTCCGCCGCGCTTTCGGGCAGCTCGGGCGGCGCTCGTGGGGTTCCGTCGAGCCCGCTCGTGGAGTTCCGTGAGGCTCTCGGGTGTTTCCGTCTTCACTCGTGGATTTTCGCCCGTATTTTCGGGTGCTTTGGCCGAGCACTCTCGGAAGGTTCCGGCATCGATCGGCTTCTTTCGCCTCTCTCTTTCGGGAATCTCCGTAGAGCTTTCGGGCGTCTCCGCTGGGTGCAGAGCTGTTCCCGCCTTTTGGGGGCGCGGGCGAGTCTTCGCTGAGGTCCCGTGAGGGGCTTGTCTGTGAGGGGGAGTCCCGTGAAGGGTCCCGTGTAGGGTCCCGTGAGGGGCTTGTCTGTGAGGGGGAGTCCCGTGAAGGGTCCCATGAGGGGCTTGTCTGTGAGCGGGGATCCCGTGTAGGATTCCGTGAGGGGGGATCCCGTGAGGGGTCCCGTGTAGGATCCCGTGAGGGGCTTGTCTGTGATGGGGGATCCCGTGTAGGGTCCCATGAGGGGCTTGTCTGTGAGGGGGATTCCGTGAAGGGTCCCATGAGGGGCTTGTCTGTGAGGGGGATGTGAGGGGGGATCCCGTGAGGGGCTTGTCTGTGAGCGGGGATCCCGTGAAGGGTCCCGTGAGGGGCTTGTCTGTGAGGGGGGATCCCGTGAGGGGCTTGTCTGTGAGGGGGGATCCCGTGAAGGGTCCCATGAGGGGCTTGTCTGTGAGGGGGGATCCCGTGAGGGGTCCCGTGAGGGGGGGTCCCGTGTAGGATCCCGTGAGGGGCTGGGCTGGGATCAGGTCGGGGATCCCGTGTAGGGTCCCATGAGGGGCTTGTCTGTGAGGGGGATCCCGTGAAGGGTCCCGTGAGAGGCTTGTCTGGCGGGGGATCCCATGAAGGGTCCCGTGAGGGGCTTGTCTGTGAGGGGGGATCCCGTGTAGGATCCCGTGAGGGGATTGTCTGTGAGGGGGGATCCCGTGAAGCGTCCCGTGAGGGGCCACGCTGGGACCAGCTCGGGGATCCCATGAAGGTTCCCGTGAGGTGCTTGTCTGTGACGGGGAGGATCCCTTGAGGGGACGCGCTGGGATCGGGGATTCCGTGAGGGGTCCCGTGTGGGGCCGGACTGACACCGGGAATTCTGTGAGGGGTCCCTTGAGGTCCATGTGGGGTCGGGCTGGACCGGGGACCCCGCAAAGGGTCCCTTGTGGACTTGGGGATCCTGTGAGGGGCTGGGTTGGGGAATCCGGTGAGGAGGGGAGCCGGGGCTGGGAGCAGGGGTCCCTTGAGGGGCCAGGTTGAAGCTGGAGTGAGGGGTCTGGTCTGGGACTGGGACCAAAGGGTCTCATGACGGTTCCAGGTTGGAACCAGGCTCCCCTCGAAGTTGTTGAAAGGCAGAGCCTGGCCCCTGCTGCTGGAGGTTCTCCCAGAGCCATCAGTGCCCACACAGGTGAGCAGTGCTGCCCCTTGCTGCAGGCCTCCAGAGTCCCTCCCAGGGCCCCACAACCTGAGGGACACTCTGACTTCCCCCCAGGGCTAAGTGCCTGTATTTTTCATATAGCACCCCGAGCTTGTCAGATATGCTGTGTAACCAAAACCTACACAAAATTAAGAAGTTTACTTTGAGAACACCCAGTTGTGTAGCAAGAAGGTCCTCTTTATTTATAGAGTGATAATAAGAGTATGCTTGCTCTAAAGTGCTGAATGTGTCCATTGAACATCTCAGGGATGATGGCAGTGCTGGGACCAGGGAGGTGCCAAAGAAACAAATCCACTTTGATATCCAACCTTTAGTACCCATAATGAATTGTCCTGCCTTAAATTTCCTTTTGCCGGCCAAATCAGCCTTGATTATTCACAAGGATTATATTGGGAGAGAAAAATCTTGTCGGTAGAGATTTCACAAAACCTTGTAGAGAGATTCCCTGGCAGGGCCAGGTACACCCTACCTGGAACCACTCAGGAAGTTAAGGGTGTACAGGGCCACAAACAGGGCTGCCACAGCCTCAAAGGGTTTATCCCTAGGGATAACTGATCCATCTTCCTGGAGCTGCACTCCACTCAGCTCCACCAGGGCAATGGTTAACCTCTGTTCCTCCTCCTGTGGGAAGAGCACCCTGGCATCCACAAAGAATGGCTCCTTCCCCTTATCCAGGTCATGTTTCAGGAGGTTTTCAACCTTCACAGCAACAACAAAAAAAGCAAAATCAGAATTTCAATCAGTTGTCAGCTTGTGACATCACTATGGAGATGTTGCTAGAATTAACATATCCCCTGCCTCCCCTTGAAAGGAGCCAAGCGCGATTTGTGTTCTCACCAGGTTCAGCTGTTGGGACACAATCTTCCTTTCCAAGGATTCCAGCAGCAGCAGCAGCTGATCCTCCGTTAACTCTGCAGGAATAAACTGGGTTTGGATCCAAAACCTCTCACCAAGCTTAGTGGTGGTATGGAACTGGTGAGCAGGATAGGAAAGAATGAAGAGGATGGGAGGGGGACTTTGAGGGAGCAGGGAGCCCTGGATGTGGGTGCTGAGGGGATTTCTCTCCTCTCCCCTCATGGGACTCAGATGTAGATTGCACTTGAGGAGGAGGAGGAGTATGAGAGGAAGGCAGGAGGGAATGGCAGGAGTGGGAGTCATCCCTGCCTCAGTTTCCCTCTTGAAGCCCCAAAGGCTCACCATGCAAAGCGTCAAGGATGTAGGTGATTCCTTCTGCCAGCAGAAGGAGATGATCTCTTGGGGAATGCTGCAAGGTGCTGAACAGTTCCTTTAAGTCTGGGCTCTCAGTTTCCAGCTGATAAATCAAGGACGTAGGTGATTCCTTCTGCCAGCAGATGATCTCTTGGGGAATGCTGCAAGGTGCTGAACAGTTCCTTTAAGTCTGGGCTCTCAGTTTCCAGCTGATAACCATCATTTTGCTCAGAAAGTTCTTCCATCTGTGGGGAGCAAGGAAAAGAAAAGTCAGGATTTGAGGGAAGCGGCTGCTGCTTGTCCTGAGCAGGGAGATGTGCTGAGAGAGGGAATTTTGGGTGGATGGTTGTGTGACAGGGCAGGTGACTTGTGGGACAAGAGGCGTGGTCTGGGATGTGTCTGTATTTAGAAATGGTGGCAGTAAGAAAAGCTTCACTTACTTTGTGGCTGAGCTCTTGAAGGAGGCTCTTGTCTCTCATCACAGCTGTGATGGTGTTGAAGATGATGAGCTGCAGGTCAGGAGACAACTCAGGGAAAATTCGGCAGGAATATCGGACTTCTGTCATCACTTGTCCTAATTTTCCTGCTGAGGGACCTGCAAACCAGAAGGAGTCCTAATCTGTCACTGAATTCTAGGAGTTCACTGGCAGCTCTAAACCTAGAAAGACTCATTTGAAGCAATATGGGGTTTGGGCAGTTGTGATGTCTCAGGGAAGAGACAAATGCATCTCTCCTGGTGGTTTGTTTTATGCTGGGAGATTCCATCTTAGCCAAAGCAGCCAAAAGTTGTGCATGTGGAAGCAGTAAAATACATTCCTTACCATCAGCTACATAAGCTTGCTTTCTCACAGTTTCTGCTGGGAAATAATCCATACCTAAAAGAAGATAAAACAACAGTTTTGTGTACCAGCCTTTCCAGTGGTGGTCACCAACTCAGCTTCCTCCCTGGCTCTTCTGAGTAGGAAAGGAAAAGAAACACCAAAACTCTGCTCTCTGTGCCATTTCTCACCAGGAGCTCTGCAGCTCCTGAAATGTGGATCTGAGGCTTCCTTCTTTCCTTTCTTTACTGACCCCTCCCCAAAGAGCATCTTTGAACTTGCATGGGTTGTCTGACCTCCCCCAGGTGATTTCTGTCTCTCACACTGCCTCTTCCTATCTGCAGACAAGCTGAAGATACCTCTGGAGGCAAGTGGTGCTTCATAAAATGTTCTTCCTCTTCTAGAATGGAGAACTTGGTAATTTCTGGAAGTTGCTTACCCCATGCTCCATCTCTAATGTGTAGTGGGACGGTCCTGAAGGCCAGCGTGCAGCCCTTGGGTATCACTATGCTTTGGTTGTTCTCTCTGTTGCTCTGCATAACGAAAACAACCAGTTAGAGCAGCTGGGTGCAGGTGTTGGGGAAGCAAGGAGGGAGAAGCCAAACCTGTGCACAGAGTGTGGCATAAAATTTGGCCTTGAAGCCCCCGTCTGCCTTGGTGGATTCCTTGTAGACAGCCTCCTCTGAGGCCTCGAGGATTTCAGTGACCATGTGCAGCTTGATGCCTGTTCTCTGTAGCTGTCGGATGAAGGAATGATCCATGTTCATTTCCCTGAAAGAGGAAAAGGTTAGGAAGGTTTGGAGCACCAGGAGCAGCTGAGGAATCTGGGGGGGATAAGCCTGTAGAAGAGGAGGCTCATGGGGAACTTGTCACTCCTTTTCCTGTCTAACCTGGCCTACTTAGGGGAAGTTCATGCCCTAAGGTTTTAATCTTGGTTTTTGGCAGATGAAAACCCATTGCTAACCTGGTGTGGGCTGGAGGGAGATGACTGGAGTGTGTGTGCTCCCTTTGTCATTCCTTACCTTTCTTTTCTCAGTGCCTCCAGTGATTCCAGTGATATGCTCTTCTTCTGTGGCATAATGGAAAGCTCTTTGGACAAGGAGGCCTTTCCTTTCAGCTCTACATTTGTAGGGTCAAAAGAAATGCTGAGACCTCCATCAGCTTGGTCAGTGCTGACTTTTGTGAGAGTAAATTGGCCGCATTCTGGATAGATGGACTCTGAAATAATTCCATACATTATCTTAAGCAGCACTACACAGCAGCACTGTAAGTATATGATACACAAGAAAGCTGGAACTTGGTAGAGTTCAGCTACAAATGGTTCAAAAACATTACCTATGGTATTTGATAAATTCCTATTGATAAATTTGGGGTTTACCTGTGCTTTTACCATCTTCTCCAGGCAGCAGCACATCCTCCAGTGTGAATCCTGTCTGCTGGTAGTAGGGAGCTGGGTGAAACACGGTTTTTGGTTTGCTCTTTTTTTTCAGGAGATAGAGAGGCCTGAAGTGCTCATTGTCTGCGATGCTTTCAACAGGCACCCATTCTTTGCATGGATCCATTTGATTTACAATGAATTTGGTGAGTTTTTTAAACATTCTGCTGTGGCTGAGGTTTTCAAGCAAAGCCAAGTGGATTTGTGCCTTGGGAAAGAGGGAACACAAGCTAAGCTGAATTACTTGAAATAATAGGAGAACATTGTAACAAATGACTTTAACGATTAAGAAGATTTCAAAATAATGACTCAAAACCTCCCTCACTGTCCAAGGACACAAGTTTCACAGGGTTGTTTCAGGGAGTCTTTTAAGAGGAAGCAGCAGGAGCTGTGGCTTTTTTGGCCTTGTCCCCCTTTGCTGTTGAGCCTCAGTGATTGTGCAGAGAGAGCACAGCTGGCAGACCCTCAGGGTGCTGATTTTGGAGACAAATGTCCCCCAAAATAGAGAGGCATCTGCCCAGCCTAGCCTCATTGGGCAGGCCTTGGTGGTCTGCAGGGGAGAGCTGGTGTTTGAGAGCCAGGAAGAAATGTTTCTGAGAGAAGCCAGAAGCCCTGTTTCTTTTCTGAGACAGCTTGTTTTTATCAAAAGGTTTCAGTTTCAGCTTTCTGGTGTTTTATGGGAAGGAGCTGGGGAGGGGAAATTGGGCAATCCAGATTGGTTTTGATGGGAAGGGACCTTAAGGCTCCTCCCATTCCCCTCCCTGTCATGGTCAGGTACACCTTCTAGTCTCCCAGGCTGCTGCAAGCCCTGTCCAACCTGGTTATAGACACTTCCATGGATGGGGCATCCATAGCTTATCTGGGCAACCTGTTCTGGGTCCCTCAGCATCCTCAGAGGGATTGCTTCCCTATATCCCATCTAATGTGACCCTGTTTCAATATAAACCACTCCAAAGACAAATAGCCTTGTATGCTCAAGGTTAGTAGCCCGTTCAGGTCTCATTCCCGTAAAGGTCTCCAAGAAGAGAAGAAAAGCTAAACAAGAGCAGTTAAAGAGAGAGCTGGCACCAACCCTCTCCCCTACCCAAAGCCCTGGGATAATGCACTTGCCTGTTTGTGGGGTGGGGGGCGTGCAGAGCAGACCGTGGGGCTGCTGAGGTGATGTGGCCTCTGGAGAGCAGCAGGGCTGGGGAGAAAATCTCTGTCTTCCTTTCTGCTCAGAGGTGTGGAAGTGTTTGCGAAACACAGGAGCCGTGAATCGCACAGAAGCTCGCACCACCACAACTCCAGAGCAAAGAGTAAATTGATTTCTCTTACCTTGCTAACGGGGGCTCCCTGAAGCAGCACCTGGGCAGGGGCAGTGTTAGATGTGATCCGTGCTGGAAGACACCTGGCAGTACCCTGCAGCTTATCAGGAGCTGTTCCCAGCTGTGAGGTCACTTCAGCAATTTTACATCCTCATCACCCGTGTTCCGCTTCTACAAATCGGCCGTTGCTTACGTAACACTTCCTTTTTACTCCCTGAGCAGAGTCTGTTACAGGGGCTGTTACTGGAACTTGTAGAGATGTAGGAGATCTAAGTCCACTGCTGGAATTGTCCCAGACCAGATTGGACAGGAATGTGTCCCTGCCCCTGGCAGCAGGTGGGACTCAATGGCTTTAAGGTCCCTTCAAGCCAAATCATTCCATCATTGCATGATTCAACCTTATTGAGCCAGGTAACGCTGCTCTTCTTTGACAGATGAAAAAATGAACTCAGGAGGGGATATTGGCAAGAAATTCCTCTCTGTGAGGGTGCTGTGGCTCCAGAACAGGTTACCCAGAGAAGCTGAGGCTGCCCCATCCCTGGGAGTGTCCAAGGGCAGGTTGGATATTCTTGGAGCAACGTGGGCTACTGGAAGGTGTCCCTGCCCATGGCAGGGGGTGGGGATGGCCCTGGAGCCTTGAGGTGCCTTCCAACCCGAGCCATTCCATGTTCCTGGGTCCATTGCCATGCTTGTTTGACAGCAAAAGCCATCCATGTGAAGATTCCAGGACTCAAGCACAAGTTTTTACCTGAATACTTCACTTTTATTAGTCTCTCTTAGAATACTGTACAAAGGAGTAATAAAAATATTCACACTTTATTTTAGAAAGTTCTCTACATGAGACTCCTGTATCCACAGCAAAAAGAAGGCTATGGGAAAAAACCCCTAAAACTTTGTACAGAACATTCCTTTAAAAACCCTCCCTACTAATTCAGCTGATTTAACTGATCCAAGGAGGGTATGGACACACCAACACTCACATGCTTAAAAGATATTCTAGGCAATGATAAAGCAACATAAGTCACAAGAAGGAATATTAATGTGTTAACCCACTGCTGTCCCCTCCTTGAGGGCCAGTACCGAGCTTCTAAAAACAACCCAAGGTTGAACAGTGATTCAAACATAAAAGAGAATAAGTAGCCCTCCATTTATTTTAATTTTATAGGCTTTTTCCTGCAAAGGTTAGGACTGTTTGCCAGCCTGGTAGCTCTGTGAAAGGACTCCCAGGTCAGGATCCCTGATTCAGGAGCAGCAGGCTGGGAGGACTTGCTGGTTTGCTGAGTGTCCTGGAGCAGGGGCTGCATGGTGCTGACAGTGGCTGAGGGGCTTTGCCAAGTACAAGATGGGACAGGCTGCTGCCAGTTCTTGGGAAGGCTTCCAGCCTTTCAGAAGTTTTACTCTTTAATTGCACACCAAAACAGAAAAGCTTAAAATAACTTACCAGGGGTTGTTTTTCCATCACAGGAGATTTGATCTCTCCAGGTTAGGAACTTGTCCTGATTATGATACAGGACCAGTGTGAGAGGAAATCTGTCAAGTGTGGTGTGATCAGAATCCCATTTAAAATCAGTAACAATCAGTTATCTCCTCCCTGCAGCACCACATCTGGTAATGTTTCCTTTCTCCTCCCACAGTGTGGATTCACCCTTGATCTGTCCCCTGCCAGGACATGTCTGACCACCCCTCAAGCTGCTCATGCCGTCCTTTCACTTCAGACTGCCTCAGGTACACCCAGAAATGGTGGTTTAATTACAACTGACTTCCTGCTTTTGATTTTTGATTGATCCTGACACCTACCCTTAAGTTGGGATCTTAAGGAAGATGCTACCCCATGTGCAATTGTTCAAATACTTATTAATTATATATAAATACTTAACTCACCACAATAGAACATGAAATCTTTCTTCAACTTGCTTCTTTCCATACTACTTATATTTCCCTTTACATTTCCCTTGACTGGATTAACTGAGTCCTAATTAATGTCAGTTATTCCATGGAAAAATGTCACACCTGTGTTGTGAAGAGTGTCATGTCATGACTCTGCCATTGGCTGTTTTGATCATTTGTGTGAAGGAGAGAAATCAAAAAATACTTACTTTTGTTGCTAAGCAGAGTCTTAATTACAACTTTGGGGCTTTATGCTTTAGAACCTGCTTGTTTGAGAAGTTCATAATCCCATTCTGAGTCCCAGCTGATCTTTAATTTAAGGAAACAGGGTCAGATAGTGTCAGTGACCACACAAGTGTTCAAACCCACAGCTGTGTTATTGCTGAATCTCATAAAAAAGCTGATCCTTTCAATTGATAATTATTCTAAATTTACAAATCTGTGATGTGCATATGCTTAGAAATACCCAGCATATGTCTGTCTGTGAGAAGTCATGTCTGAAAGCATCTAGAGGCTGTTTCTGTTACAAAAAAGATGGTTTTCCCCATGTTTTCTATGACAATAATTAGTTTTCTTTCATTTCCCCTGGAGATGGAAGTGGTGTCTGGGCAGACACTCAGGTCTGTTCAGCACCACAATCAGAATTTCAGCTCCAGCCTCAGGCACCCTGCCAGGACCTGCCCCTCCTGCAGGAATACTGCCCATGTCTGTGTCATTTCCCAGCTGATTGATGAAATATCTCTATTTTTACCACAATTATCATTGTCTAGTAGCTTAAAGAGCCGATTAGGGTAGAGAGTACCTCAGCTAAAGCAGCAGCTCTTCTATCCTAGGTTTGAAGGTTTAAACTGCCCATCAAGGAAATTGCACATCTGTCAATTCTCTGGGGTCTCCAGCCAGATTCTCTTCTCCTTCTACCTGCTTGAAAACTTCATTTTCACTCGGATTTCCACTTTCCAAGCACATTAGGGGATGATTCTCCCTGAATTCCAGCAGCCCTTTGAGGTACACTCCATATTTTCCCTTCCCTGTAGCAGTCCCAAAGGAAGTCTGAGAGAGAAGTGAAGCAATTTGGCTAAAATTATGCATGGAGTAGTAAGAGATCTAAAAATTCCCCCTTCCATGTCCTATGCTCAGACCATCCAAATCCTCAACACTCTCCACCACGGCCTCTAAAGCTGGATTTGCTACTGCAAGGACAAAAAAAATGCAGATTTAAAAGATTTATACAATTGTCAAAAAAGGTGAAACGATATAAGCACTAAGACAACAAAAATATAGGTTTTCATGGGGTTACAGGGGAAGAGTGAGGGAAAGCCCATTCCATCTGGGACACAACCCAAAGGCAAATCAGGTCATTCTGATTTTCAGTAAAACAGTAAAAGCTGTCTCAGCCAGGAAACCTAAGCCTGCTTTATTTAGGTGGTGATTTTAGAGGAAAAAGGCTTGATTTTGTTCCTCTGTGACAGGATCTACTATCAGTGGCAAATTGACTCCTTTGCTGGTCAATTCATCTGCTGCTGGTGCTGCTGCTCACACAGCCCTTGGGCATGGAAGCTGAGGGACAGATTCCAGCTAAGCCAGAAATCCAACCCTTGAGTCCATGCAGAACTGGCAAATCCCAGTCACACGCACTTAAACAACCAAGGAGCTGAAGTGAGGAGAAAAATCCAACTCAAGGATGGCTGCCTGCTTGATTAGAGCAATCAGCCCTCCTCCTGTACCTGCCCAGTCAGCCTCTCCCACACCTGTCCATGTCCATGCTCCAAGGAGCTCCATGGCCTTTGGTGTCAGTCATTAAATCACCTGCCCCCAGCCCTTGATCCAAATGCCCACTGAGCCCCTGTGCACTTAAAAACAGCAGTTTGGGGTGGGGAGAGGAGTTACCTGGGCAGATTTGGGTACAAACTGAAAGTAATAAGCATGATTTTGGGTCTATCCACCTTTTCCCTGGACCACACGGATGGTGATGTAGGAAATCAAAAGCTTTGTCCAACTGCAGGTCACTTCTTCCTGTGCTCTTTTTAGGAAAAGAACTTCCCTTCTCAGTGGTGTCAAAGATTGCAAAATAAAAATCTGTCGTTCACTTCCCCCTCCCACTTCCCACCTAAAACTGGAAATCAGACCCCAAAACCATCCAGTCCTGGGAAAGTCTGGCTGTATCCCTTTGGATTTCCCTCACATTCTGCTCAAAGCACCCAGCTTCAGGAAGGGAAATGTATTTTAAAGTGCATTTACCACAGCAATAGTACCAGCACTAAAAGCTTTTCCCCTCATCCCTATCCTCGTCATTCAATGTCTGGAATAGATGAGACTCTTCCCAGAATTCATCCTTGTTGTACCTCAAAGTCTCAGTGGTTTTGCATCTATTGATGACCCTGGGAGAAGAGAAATCCGGTGTCGCACGTCCTGCTCCGCGCTAAACTCTACTCTGGAGCTGGTTTGGATTTATTGGGCACGAGGATCCAGCATGCGGAATGTGTCTGTTGGGATCTGCCTCTAAACAGCCACTGCCAAACCACATCCCAGTCTGTGTGTGGGGAGGAAAAGGGGCTGGAGGGAAGGAGCCCCCCGGGCCCCGCTGCTCCGCCATCCGCTCCGGCCGCGCTGCTCAGTACTTGTTGATGCCAAAGATCCTCACTCCGTGGAGCTGAGGCAGTTTGGGGATCAGGACGCTCATGAGGGAGATGGTGTTGATGATGAAGTGTATCCGGTCGTACTTGGTGTAAAAGCTGGTTAGAAAATACCTGCAGAGGGAAGGGGGCAACAGAGGGAGAGGCAAACTGAGCTGTGGCATTGCGTGTGTTTAACTCCCAGGACACAACACTGACGGGTGCTGGGACACGAGGTGGCTCAGCCAGCCCAGAATACTCACAGGACGATGGGCATGATGGTGAGGAACTTGCGGGACGCGGTGAACTGGACTCCATAATCCATCTGCTCCCAGTGCGTGAGCAGCCGGGCCTTGCCCTGGTCCGGGGTCTCGAAGGGGGTTCCCTTCACGGTGTGCAGGAAGATGTACATGCTCTGCAGGACACACACGTGAGGCACACGGGGCCCTGCACCCCAAAACCCTGGACCCAGAGCAGTGCTTGCACCCCCGCGCCGTTCCACTAGAGGGATGTGGAGCTGCTGGAAAAGCCCGAGCGGCCGGGGAAGGGAGGAAAGGAGAGCTGGGAGAGGCCGGGCCAGCTCGGCTGCTCCACGTCAGAGCTCTCGCTCGGCTCTGGGTGTGAGCCAAGGAGCGGTGGCAAGATTACAGCCCTGGGATCTCTGCGATCGGGAGATTAGCGCCTGCCTGCTGCCTGAAGGCTCCCCGAAAATGTCTGCGAGAAGGTCTGTCACCCCCTGATTACCAGGGGAGCACGAGTCACAGACAAACATTCCAAACACAGCTCCCAAGTACAGCCACTCCTGGCCTTTAAATTCCTTTATGTCCCCAGAAACTAAAGCTGCCAGGGAAGATGGGTGAGAAGCCAGAAGCTCGTGAGCTGAGTGCTGAGCAGTTCCAGTTTGGGGCTTTGTGGTTGTTTTTATCTCCTGAGCAGCTCCAGTTTGAGGGTTTGTGGAGGTTTTATCTCCTGAGCAGCTCCAGTTTGGGCGTTTGTGGAGGTTTTTATCCCCCACTAGTAATAGCTTATCATGAGGGTCCTCAATCCCTGTAATTTTTATCTCTGGAATATTCCCAGGCTGAAATATTATTTAGAATAAAAGATACACAATCAGTTCCTCCATCCCTGAAGTTTTTTGTTCCCTGTGCCCAAGGGGACCTATGTGGGGATTTGATCTTCAGAGAGAAGAATCAGTTCCTGGACTAATCTTTCACTTTAGGCAGAACAAAATCTGGGGGTTAATCTTGTTTTTTCTTAACTCTCACGAGGCCAATTCAGGTTTTACCAACCCCAGTGATGGGGTCTGTCACAGATTTCTTTTGGAAGGGGACACAATGAAGGACTTGCCCTGCAGGGAATGAATCCACGTCCCCTCTGAGCAGCCTCACCAGGTGTTGCTGCCTCACCTGTACCTGGGCTGGATTTAAATCCATGACCCAGAGGCACCAGTACAAGCTGAGGACCGGAGATTGAGCAACTCATCTTTAGAAACACAAAGGAATTATTTCACCAGGAATCTCAGCACATTGCTCAGAGCAACAGCTGTACCAAGGCTCCCTATGTGTGTCCCGGGCCACGCCGCTCCCTTACCAGGTTGTGGATGATGTTGGTGAGAGTCCAGACCACGGGGACACTGAAGAAGGGGATGCTGAGCAGCACGACGTGCAGCAGCCCGATGCCCAGCACGTAGGACAGCCAGATGCCACGGCTGTTCATCACCCGCGTGTTGGGGTTCACCTCGCTGTGCGCCGTGCCCACGTTCATCCTGCCCCTCCTGGCTGGCAGCAGCCCCTGCAGCACAAACACCGAGGTCAGAGCCCGGACCCAAACTGCTCGGCGGGGCTCAGCACAGGCTGGTTGGCAAGCAAAGCCAAAATGTGCTGTTTGCTATAAAAATCCCCAGTCAGTTCCCTCCTCTGCCCCTCGCTATTGCCATTCTTAGAGCTGACGTCGCTGACTCCGGGAGTGGTTGAGATTTGGGAATTATGTGTGGGAAGCTTGTCTGTGACAGAAGCTTCTTGTGATGTGAGATGCTTTCCTGAAGCTGAGGTGTCGAGGTTCAATCCCACGATTGCCTGACAAAACTCAAACCAATACTTTTAAGCACTTTTAAATCTCATCACAGTGTTAATCATGGAAACACACAGCACAGGAAGCTTCCTGCATGTTTATGGAGTCAGCATGACTTAAACTTGGGAAGGGAACAGAGCATTTCCAGAGGAAAGGCTCTGTATCAACAGATCTCCTAATTAATTTAACTAAATTAACATGGTTCTGCACAGCTCAGGAGGTTTGCTGGTCTCCTGCTCTGGCTCACGTGTTTTGCCTTCAGATTTAATACTTACAGAGGGGAAAAAAAGAGGACTAAAAAAAAATTGCCCCCCAGGGAAGGAATGAGATACTTCTTGAGGAACGCAAAAAGGGAGAGATAACAGCTCAAAGTGCCTTGGGAGGATGTTCAGGAGGAAGAGCTGTGGAGGAGTCAGCCCTTCCCCTACCTGGAAAGAACGACTGCCATGTAGGAGGAGCACAAAGATGGCTTTCTGGACAATGCCAGGAGGGAGAGGAAGCAAGAGAGTATCACCCTCTCAGAGCAAGTCCTTGGAGTGGTGCCTCTGAGACAGTGAAGGTATCAAGTGGCTTTCTGGACTGACACAGTGCCAGTGGCAGCAGGGGAGCTCTGGCTCACTGATATCCAGGGATTACAGAAAACAGCACAAACTAAACCCACTGTAAAGCTGAATGTCTTCACACCAACACCAGGGAAACTCTTCTGTAAAATCATCCCTGTGTCCCACGGAAGAGGAGCTTGATGAGATGATCCAGTTCATCCTCCTTGGCCACAGCACCCCACAGTGAAGGCTGTTTCCTGATGTCTGGCCTTGTGCCTTTGCTCTTGCTTCCCACAGCTGGAAGCTGTGTTGCTGTTCCCTCCAGCTCTCCGGAGGCGAGCTCGAGCCAGATCCAACATCACACTCTCCTCACTGCCAGCTGTTCCCAGCTCCCTCACAGTGCTGGGCCTGCCTTGGCTCAGGAGCTGGCACCATCCCCACTCCTGCCCAGGGCTGGGACTCACAGCCAGCCTCCACTCCACAGCTCTTGGAATGCTCCAAGTAACTCCCAAACCTCTCCCATGCACACAGGCAGCTGTTGCTGCACATCCTCACCTCACTCCATCAGGGGCTCATACCTGGAGATTTTGTTTCCAGGAAAGTGGCTGCAGGTCAGTGGGCTGCTCACTCTTTGTTGCCCAACTCCCAGGTCACCAACTTATGGATATTCCAGAGAAAAGCCCAAAGTTTGATTTGGAAACAGGACTGAGAGCCAGAGTTCAACATTTCACCCCTGGCAGAGGGAGCAGCTCTGTCCTAAAACTGCTGCAATTCCCAAGGGCTCTCAGAAGGTTGGGGCAAAGGATAAATGAGTCAAAAAGGGTCAGATTGTTACAACAACAAAAAGAAAATCACCCTACGGAATGTGTAAACAGGAGTGCTGAGTGCCAGACATGGGAAATGGTTCTCCTGGATGTTGGGTGAACACTGTCCAGTCCTGGGAGGAGCTGGAGAAAATGAACAGAGGTGTAGGAAAAACATGACCTGCAAGGACAGCTGGAAGGAAATGAGATTGTTTAGTCTGGAGGATGCTGGAGACAGGCGTGAGGAACAGCTGGATGCTCCACAGAGAGCTGTGTCTGTGGGATTCCAGCTGTGCAGCAGGAGGAACCACAGGGCTGGGGCTAGGAGCAACAGAGGGGTGCAGGAGGAGGGACTGCCCACAGAAAGTGATCCTTGCTCTCACTGGAGCCCTTAAAATCTAGTTTCATCAACAGTTAAAAGCCTTCTCTCCAGGAACCTTTCCTGAGTTATCCAAGGGCTGTGGAAGCTCCCTGCAGCCAGAGGTGCACATGGCTGGTGCTGTGGAATTTCCAACCACAACTTCCAAAGCTAAGGAGCAGCTTGGATTTGGTCTCCTCTGCAAATGAGGGCAGTTGCAGACCCACAACTGGGTGGGAAAGGGCCCACTTGGAAGCTGTATGTGAAGGATTTCTCCTTCTGTGCCTCAGTTTCCCTTCCTTGTGAAATTAAGGATTAGAGGGGTGGGATGCTGGAACACATGAGAGGTTAATTCATTCTTGCAGGACATACACACACCAAGCACTCACTGCTGCAATGAGGGTGATTCCATGTCTCCAACTCTGTCCTTCCCCACCTTAAATATTTCACCAGCTCTGCCTTGGCCCAGCTCTCCTAAATTTTGGATTGCACAAGCTTGGCTGAGGGCACAGGAGCTCCCAGAGCTCTGTCCCTACCCCCATCCCACATCCCATGTTTGCTTTCTAATTCCACACCAGGATTTGTTCACCTGCAGGACAACAAGACACAGCCACCCTGTGAAGGACTCCAGCCCCCCTTCCCCGAGCAGTTCCTGCCAGGCTCTGCTTTCCCACTTTTTTTTTTTGGAACAGAAAATCCTGAATGTTGCACCAGGCTGAGGGTGAAGGTCAGGGCTGTGCTGACATTGGACAGTGGCCATCCAAGGAGGGGAAAAGTCAGAGCTGTGGCCAGTGGCAAAGGGCACAGCTGAGCCCTCATCCTGCCTGTCCTGCTCCCTGTCCAGTGCCAGCTCCTGGCTCACCTTTGTCCCCAGTGGAGTGTGACCACCATCTCTTCCTGTTCCCTTGCTTAACGCCTGGATTTGATGATCTTAAAGGCCTTTTCCACCCTAAATAAACGATCCTATGATTTGGCAGGGCTGGCACCCTTCCCCAGGGGTTTCAGGGTCATGCTCCAACCCTGGCACCCTGCTGCAGGATCTTCACTGGGCTGGGGAGGGAAGGAGGGCTCGGGTGCTCATCTTGATCTCGAGTGTTCCCAGCCTGCAGGTGACGATGATCCCACGGATCACAGATCCCAATCTCCGGCAGCAACAGCTGCCACCTCCCAAACAAATCCCTTAAACCCTTCTGTGCAGCGGAGGACATGGGGGACGCTGCTGGGCTGGGCTGGGTGAGAGGTGACACTGGGAACACAGCGCTCCGTGTCCCTGCAGCCCGGGGCCGTGCTGGACCTGTCTGAGCCCCAGCGCTGCCCGGTTCCTCCTCGGGGGGCCCGGGGCTGCCAGAGCCCCGGAGAGGACACGGGGGACACGGGGACGAGGACACGCGTGAGCCGCCGCGGGGCCTCGGCCTTTCCCGGTGGATTTAACGGGAGATCTTGGACACCAAGAGAAGGCCGAGGCTGGGCTCCTCCGGGCTCGCGTGGAACCCCAGACCCCACTTTCCTCCCCGTTTTCCCGGGACGGGACGGTGCCCCGGGAGGCCGTGGGCTCCCGGCCCGGCTCCGCTCCGTGGAGACCCGCACTGCCACCCGGGACCCCCGCTCCCACCCCGCCGCTCCCCGGCTCCATCCCAGCACCCGCTTCTCTCTTTTGGGCTGTTTTCCTTTCGGGCCGGGCCCGTGCGAGGCACCTTCCCCCGGCCCCGCCGCGGGGCTCGGCCGCAGAGCCCCCGGGGAGCGCAGAGCCCCCGGCCCGCACTCACCGCTCCCGCCCGCTCCGGCCCGGCCCGGCTCGGCTCGGCTCGGCGGGCGCTCCCGGTGCTCTCCCGTGCGCTCCCGGCGGCCCCTCGGCCCGCCCCGCCGCGGCACGCCGGGAGCTGTAGTCCGGCAGCGGCGGCGGAGGCGGAGCCGCCACGGGAACCGGCGGGAGCGGCTCCGGGAAGGGCGGCGGGGGATGCAGCGAGCCCCGCTCCGCTCACAGCGGACCCCAGACCCGGCTGCCCTGGGAGGGTGGGCTGCACCCCCTGCCGCTTCTCCCAGGGGAAATCCGGGGCTGGGGGAGCTTCCAGCCGGAGCTGTGGCTGCCCCATCCCTGGAAGTGCGCGAGGCCAGGCTGGGCAGGGCTTGGAGCGATCTGGGGAACTGGGATGTGTCCCTGCCCGTGGCATGGGGTGGGACTGCGGGGTTTTTAAAGTCCCTTCCCACCCAAACTACTCTGATTCCATGATAGCATCAAAAGCCCAGCAGCAGCATTGTGCAGACAGCCCGGGCAGGCCGGCAGCGCCGCAGGACACCCAGCCAAGGTCGGGGCTGGGAGCGAGCGCGGGATTCCAGCGCTGGAGCGCGGGGGAGACCATCTGGCTCCGCTTTTGTTTGCACAACCATCAAAGCTCATCGCGTGGGGCTGGCACGGCCCACGGGTGCCGCAGCCATCTGTGCAGGGCCCTGTGAGCGCCTGCTGCCGGCTCTTCCAGCAGCCGAGGGGCAGCAAACCCCCTGCCCGGAGCCGAGCAGAGCCCCTGGCACCCCGGGGCCCGAGCGAGCTGCTCCCGGCTGCCCCTGGCGCTGCCCCCCGAGCTGGCACAGACATTTTGCTCGGCACAGCCCACGCTGGGATTTGGTGTTGGCTCAGGTGGAATCACAGCGATATCGAGGTTCCCTGAGTGCCCCCGCGCCTCCACGCTGAGCTGTGTGTCCTGACCCTGTCCGTCCGTCCTGCCTCGGCTCCAGGGCACGGCGAGAGCGCAGAGACCCCGCAGGCTGCCCGGGTGTCACACGCTGGCACCGTGCTGCTGCCAGGGCACAGGGTCACCGCCGGAGCCAGAGCTCAGCAGTGTCTGCCTCCTTTGGGCTCGGAGAGACGCACATGGCGGGTAAAGCAGACGAAAAGCCACCGATTGCCACCCGGTGGAACCGCGCTGTCCCCGCCCGGCTCCGCTGCGGTGCCCTCTTGGCAGGGCGCGGTGCGGGGATGCCGGTGCGGAGGCGGGGGATCCCACGGGATCCGCTCCTGCTTTGCAGGAGATCCACGCACGCACAGCAGGCTCTATTTTTATCCTGCTCCTGCCTGACTGAGCAGCTCTCTGCGCGGTGACATCTAATTTAGCAGCTTCCCCGCACCCCGCTGGCTCCGCACGTGAGGGGGAAGCACAATGCAGCAGCTATTTTTAACCGCCCATAAATATTCATCGCTCTCCGTGATGCAGCAGCCGCCGCTGCCGGTGGAGAGCGGGGGGGACCCGACCCCGCTCCCTGGGCTCCCCACACCGCGTTCACCCGCCCGGGGAACACCGGCACCGGGGGCGGGGAGTTCCCGGGGGGATCCGGCGCCATCCGCTCACCGGCAGCTGCACCCGCGTCCCCCCGGTGCTCAGGGGGGCCTGTTCCCGTGTGGATTCCCAGGCCTCGCTCGCTCCCAGCCCTGCCAGTGCCGGGCCGTTCTCAGCTCCCGCTCTGCCTGCTGCCGGTCCCGCTGGCCGGTCGATGCCGGTTATATTTAGTTCCGTGGCAGCAGCGAGAAGCCGGTGCCAGCTATTTTTAGCCATCCTGATGTGGGGAGGGTCCGCGTGGGTCGTGCTGCACTGCAGGTTTTGTGCTGGTGGGACCCCCGTGGGGTGCAGCCCGGGGGCTGCTCCCGCTGCCGGGGTCACCCACGGCCTCTCCGGGTCCCAGCTCAGTCCCCCACGCACCCGGGTGTCACCTTGGCCCCTCGGCCTCGTCCCGCTGCTTGTCACCGGGGGGCTGTGTCACCGGGGGGCTGTGTCACCGGGGGGCTGTGTCACCGGAGCCGCCACATCCCAACACGAGCCCGTCCCTGCTCCTGCTGGAGCTCCCGGCGGCGCTGGGGATGGCGATGGGCAGCACGGGGCTGCTCCGCTCCCCGGCCGAACTGGGACGTGCCAGAGAAGTGCTCAACAGCACCAGCTGTGGCTGCCGGTGCCTGCCGGTGTCCCGGGACAAGCCTGCCCGGTGAGCCCGGCACCGGGTGGCGTTGGCCTTAGCTACGGGCATGGAAACATCAAAAAGACCTCTAAGATCGTCGACTCCAACCAACAAGCAAGCACTGTCACCTTCAGCACTAAACCATGTCCCCAAGTACACATCCACACGTTTTTTGAGCACTTCCAGGGTGCCAGAGCCAGCGGGGCTCGGGGGAGTGCGGGGTCTCCGGGGAGGATCTGCCCGCGGCCGTGCCTGGCTGCCGTCAGGTTCCCTTTTCCTAATTGAAGCGAGATCCAGGCCAGGCGCCTCCTAAACGTTTTATCCCCCCGCAGCAGCGGGAGAACGTCAGTGCCCGGGGCAGGGCTCTCCCGCCGCGGAGATCGGGACCGGGGCAGCGGGAGCCGCGTCCCGCCCGGCGGCCCCGGGGCCCGGTAACGGCGGCCGCTCTCCATGGTCCTGAGTTTGACTCGCCGGTGCCCCGGGGCGGCGGGACCCCGAGCCGCAGCCCAGCCCGGAGGCCCCCGGCCCGGAAAGCTGGGGGCTGGGCTGGGGACCCACTCCGGTTCCCCTGCATCCCGCCCCGCCCGGTGCCACCGCCGCGGGTCGGGTTTCCCCGAGTAAGCGATGCCGGTGCGGGGCGGGGGGGGCACCGTGACCCCGCCGGAGTGGGAGTAGGGGGGTCCTGCTCTCTCCGAACAGCTGGGGAGAGGATGAGGGGATTCCTGGGGGGTTGCGGGGGCAGCACCGGGGGGCACCGGGAGGCCGAGCGGAACCGGGCGGGCTCCCAACGGAGTTCGGCGGGAACGCGGTGGGGGGAGGCCATGGAGTGTCCCAGGACGCCCCGGCCCCAGCTGCCCCCGGCTCGGGGGTCGCGGCAGCTCCTCACTGCCTCTCTCCGCTGTCTTCCCGCTCTGAGGAGCCGGGGCAGCGCTTCTGGGAAGCTGGGAAGGCTTCGGGCGCGGGGCCGAGGGTGCTCGGCGCTGCGCGGCCCCCCCGGCGGGGCGGGTCGGGGGCGGGGAGCCCCGGGGAGGCCCGGGCGGAGGATCCCGCCCACGGCGCGGGGCCGCTCCGCCGCCGGGGGCTGCGCAGGCAGGTGAGTCCGCAACGGGACCCCCGGTGCGGCGGGAGGCGGGGAGGGGAGGGCCGGCAGCGCCGCGCAGAGCGGAGCTTCCCCCGGGGAAGCACCGGGGCTTCCCTCGCCTGCGACGCCCCCGGTGCCAAGCGGGGCCGGGGGGATCCCCGGGCATCCCCGGGCTCACGGAGGATCCTGGCGCCCTTATTGCCCCCGGCTCCTCAACAGCATTTCCTGGCGCTGGCGGCCACCCCCGGGGTCGGGCTGGGGATCCCCGCGCCCTGCTGCGGGTGGGAGCCCCGCGGTGGGGCAGGGGCTGGCTGGCTGGCTGTCGCCGCTGCCGTTTCTGGTCCGCATCCCGCCCGCAGGGGTGTCCCGGTTCCGTGGACGAAGCAGCCCCCTCCCGGGACACCGGGTCCCGGCTCATTCCGGTGGTTTCCCGGGCGGCGGGAAGAGGGTGCCCAGGGGCTGTGTTTGTCCCGGGTTATCTCTGGAAGACCTGGGGGGCTGGTGCAGTGTGGGCTCCGGGGTCCCGGTGCCCCTGGTGTGCCCTGAGCTCTGGCTCCCTCTGAGGACCCTCCTGGATCCCGGCGCTCCGGCAGTGCAGGCTGAGCTCTGCACAGGTGTGACCTTGGGGTGTGTCGGCGTGGCAGGGCTGTGTGACAGTGCCCAGCACTCGGGTGCTCTCCTGCCTGTGCCTGGGGACCACCCTTGGGTGGCCACCTCTGCAGCACACCGAGGAGCCCCGGGCAGCACCCCGAGGCAGATTTGCGGTGTTGGGGTGCTCCGGGGAGCAGAGGGACCGGAGGCAGCTTTGCTGGTGGCAGAGCTCGGGGCTCCCGCAGCAGCACTGAGCTCTGCCCGACCGGCTGACACAGGTGCCTGTAGCATCAGTAGCTCCGATTTTGGGATGGTGGGAGAGCACCTGGATCCTGCCCCCAGAGCTGCTCTGCCACGGCCGGCACAGGGACAGGCTGGGACCACTGGACGCGGTGGGACCCAGGGCTGGGAGAGCCGGGCAGCGCTCGGAGCGCTCAGACACGGCCCTTATCTGCTGCCACCACCCTGGGAACTCGTTGCACGCTCAGCTCCAGTGAATTTCCTTTTTCTGTTTTTGTTTCTTTCCTGCTGACGCTTTTCCCCTCCGGAATCAAGGGCTGGATGGGGCCCATGGTTACGGGGTGGTGTGAGCAGCCCGACCCCACGGTGGGGTGGCAGCGGGCAGAGCACGGCAGCACCCAGCACCCACCTGTGCCCATCCCCTCGGGAGGAGAAAACCCTGGCGTGTGCCCCTGGCGCTCCCGGAGAGCGGAGCCGGGAGCAGGAACCTGCTGAGCCGCTGCCTGCACATGTTTTCCGTGGCATTCCCCGGGGGCCGCCTGCAGCGGCCGCTCGCCCGGAGCCGGGGCTCGCTCTGGTGCGTTCCCCGGGCGCCGCAGGATGCATCGGCCTCCTGCGAGCAGCGAGCAGCGTGACCTTGGCAGGGCGGGAGCTCACCCCGCCTCTGGCTCAGCCCGAGCGCCTCCGGTTGTTACAACCCAGCTGCCGGCGCAGGAGACGAGCCCAGCCCCTGGGGCCTGATCCTGCCACGCAGGAGCCTAGGGCGAGGTGATGGCCCGGCATGGGGAAAGTGTGAGCCATGACGGCTGTCCTGGTCCCCATCCTTGTCCCTGCTTCGTGGCTAGGGTCAGATGTGGTGCTCACAGCCAGCACAGTGACAGTTCTGCCCCCGTCTCCCCGAGCCTGACACTGTCCCCTTGTTGTCCCTGTCTCAGATGTGCCAAGTCCAGCTGAAGCCGCTGTGGGTGTGAGGAAGGCAGTGCAGCACCATGACTGCAGCACAGGGGGTTCTCCTCCGCCCCATCACCATGGGACTGCTCCTGCAGAGCCTCTTCCTCCTCCTCCTCCTCCTCCTGGGCTCCTGCCTCCCTCCAGCCGCTGCCTTCCCCAAGGGCTGTTACCCCTCAGAAGAGGAGGGGCTGAAGACCTTTCGCTGCAGCAACGCTCAGCTGACCGAGGTCCCCAGGGACATCCCCAATGACACCAACAAACTCTACCTGGACTTCAACCAAATCCCCTTCCTGCCTCGCGATGCCTTCCGGGACCTGCCGCTCCTGCTGGAGCTGGATCTGTCCCACAATGCCATCGCCAGAATTGAAACCGGGGCTTTCCAGGGCCTGGCAGAGCACCTACACTCTCTGGATTTGTCTTCCAACAGGCTGGTGTCGGTCAGCAAAGACGCCTTTAGCAACCTGAAGGCCAAGGTGAACCTGTCCAACAACCCGTGGCTGTGTGACTGCCGGCTGCAGGAGCTGATCCGTGCCGTGGAGCTGGCGGCCGACTCCTCGGGGGGCATCGTGTGCGACTCCTCCACGCAGGAGGAGCACGTGGGCAAAGCCTTCCTGCAGCTCACTGCCGACACAGACTTCTGCAACGTGTACAAGAAGACCACGGACATCGCCATGCTGGTCACCATGTTCGGCTGGTTCGCCATGGTGATTTCCTACCTGGTTTATTACGTCAGGCAGAACCAGGAGGACGCCCGGAGGCACCTGGAGTATCTCAAGTCGCTGCCCAGCAAACAGCGGCGGTCGGAGGAGTCATCCACCATCAGCACTGTGGTGTGAGCACAGCACCCTGCAGGACGTGGGGACCGGCCACTCCAGGGACTGTCACCAGCCACTGGCATCGCACAGATACTCATGGATTTGTTCTGTTCTCCTCCTGGAAGCAGCAGCCACGGCTGATGAGTCCCTGGCTCTGGTGGCTGAGGTCAGGGACGGATATCAGACATGAGCACGGAGGAGCCTCAGCTCCTCCCAAGTTTTGCAGGACTGGAGCAACACGGAGCATCCCCCTGGCATGTGGCCATTGCTCTGACTGACTCGGACATTTGGACTTCATCTGAAACTTTTATATTTCCTTTGCAGAGATCCCTTGGGGCATTAATGGAATCGGTGTTTTCTCTCTCCCCGGCTCCCCCTCGGCTGCCCAGGGGATGGTACGGCAGCCCAGGGCAGCCTGGGCCTGGATCCCTGCCGGGAGGGCAGAGGGGAGGAGCAGTACGGGTGCAAGGCCAGTGCCCGCCAGGTCACTGGCCCTGGAGGGACCAAGAGGTGGGGCAGGGGGTGGGGACACACCGCTTGGTGCCGCCCCATCTTCCCTTTCATCTCCCTGCCCCTTTCCCGGCACTCCGGCCAGGTGGGGCAAGGGGCGTGGGAGTCCCCACTCAGACATGGGGTCGCTGATGGGCAAACCCAGGGCCTTTCCCCTCGGAGAGAACCAAACGGGGAATGAACTCCCTGGGGCAGAGCCCTTTGGGGCTGCCAAGGGATGCGGGTGCTGAGGGAGGGGCAGCTGGGGGTCCTGGCGGTGGGTCCAGCCCTGCTGGGATGTTGGGGGAGTGGGTTTCCCCTCGGTGCTCTCGGTGTTGGCAGCACCCTTGGCCATCTGCCCGTGTCACTGCTGGAGGGGAGCTCCCACCTCACAAGCTGCTGACCGGTCACTGTGATGGGAAGCAGGATGGAGGGAGCTGCCACGGCTCCTCTGTCCTCTCCTCACTCCTGCACTGCTGTCAGGAGCCTGAATCTCCCCTAAAATATCCCAAAGTCCCTTCTTGATGCTTCCAGTATTGGGCTGCAGGTTCCTGGTGGCAGTGGTGGAGGCGATGCTGGGCACAGGGCTGGCAAAGACAGGGGTCAGTGCCCACTTTTGGGCATGCAGGGTCCAAGTGGCAACTCAGAGCAAAACCAGAGCAGCCCCAGGCTCTTCCACCTGCCTGTCTGGCCTCTGGGACATCTGGTTTTGCTGGTTTTGGCCTTTTTTTTAAACCAACCAATGCTAAATTGCCTTAACTCACCAAGAGCACCAACCAAAGCTGCTGGAACCTCCTGTGTGCCGAGCCAGAGCTGCCTTGCTGCCAGGCCCAGCCTCAGCCCCTGGTGTGGCAGCTCCAGCCGCTGCCCCTGCCCTCGTGCCCCGGTGCTGGTGGGAGCCATGGGACTGAGCTGGCCAGGAGCAGGGCCCACCCTTCCCCAAGTGCCTGATTCCAGCACAGAGCAGGAGCTCTGCAACGCACAAACACCTCAGCCCCAGCTCCCACCCGGGCGTCCCCGCAGCCCCACGGCAGCTCCTTCCCCCTCTACAACCTGCTGAGGAGAAAAGGGGCTGGGGGGGACCCCACTGAACCCCCCAAGCTGCTCCCCCCAGGCCCGCAGCATGGGGGGTGCCGGGACCACCCGACCCATCTGCGTTTGGGTTAAGGGACATTTTAGTTCTTACTTTATACGACAATAAATTTGGCTTTTACTTTGGAGCCGGCGGCCGGCGTGTGCTGGTGTGTGTGTCTGTGGGTCACCGGGCCCTGGTGACGTTGTGGCTGCAAAGGAAGGACAGAGGTGTCCGCGACAGTCGATGCTTTGTGGGCAGGCGCTTGCAGAAACAGGACACCCGTCCCTCCGGTAACCCTGCCCCGGCCTTCAATAATGAACACCCGCGGCTCGGCTCGGGTCGCTGGCACGGCGCCGCTCCCCGCGACACCCAGGACACCGTGGAGAGGTTCCCGGGGCTCTGCTCCGCTGCCTGCCCTCCTGTGTCCACCGAGCAGCCCCCGGCATGGCGGGGTACACGGGCAGGATCCTGACGGCCGGGAGGGACGAGCCCTTCCAGCACCACGGTCCCACCGGGGTCTCTTCCGTCACAGCCCCGGTGTCCCGGCGCCTCTCCCCGGTGATCTGTGCTGGAGTCTTGTGCCATGGAAAGCGAAAGCCGGGCCCTAACGCAGAGTGACAGCTCCCGCTCGTGGGACATTAACCTTGTTTGTCACTCGGCTGTCTCCAGACGCAGACCCCGGGCTCTGGAGCAGATGGCTGCTGTCCCCGCTCCGGTCACTCCCTGGGGACCCTCCTCCCGCGGCTCCCGGAGCAGCTGGGGAGGGCTGGGGGACACGCAGGACACGTGCCCCCAGCTGCCACCCTGTCCGTGGCTCCCTGGAGTCCTGCGGTGTCCCCTCTCCCGGGGCTGGATGAGCTGAGTGCCCCGGGGTCAGCTCTGGATCCTGTCTGACTTGGATGGAAACCATCAGGCTCATTGCAGCCCACACTGATGAGCACGGGGGAAAGGAAGTGGATTCCAGGGATTTGTCTGGATGTGGAACAGCCACTGGCCTGTGTGGGTGTACAGGGGGATAAAATACACAAGAAGTCAAACAAAAATCTGCAGTAAGATTTGGGAAGGTAAATTGGTGTGGCATGGAATTGTGCTGGATTTGGGCTGTCGGTACTGTCAGATATTTAATCAGGTGTGACAAGAAATGGGGAAGAACAGAAAAATGACTTTATGATGATATTTCGTGGGGGTGCTGTGGCCAACCTGGGGGCCCAGGAGCAGGAGGACACAGCCTGCCAGATGGCTTAAATCTCCAGGAGGGATTGTCTTCATCCCACTCTCTCCAGTTGTGAGGTGCTGTGGAGCCAGATCCTGCTGAGGGTGGGAGCTGGCACTTGGCACGGTGGGTACGAGGGGCTCAGGGTTAAAGGCAGCACTTCTCCTTCAGCAAGGAATTGGAACCATCCCTTTTAAAGCCCCTCTCTGGGTAATTCATTTCCTGATGTAGATTTATCCAGAGGGATCAGCAGCAGGAGAATTAACAGCGTGACCTCCTTCTGTGCGTTCCAGCACCCCGTAAATCTCCGTTATTAACTTCCAAGGAGCTCTGCCCGCCTGCTCATTACCCGGCCTCTCTCCTCTCCAGGCTGGAGGAAAACGTGTCACTGGGGCAGGATCTGTGACCTGAATCTCTTGGCAGGGATGACTCTGTGCCTGCCTGGCCCTGGGATCCCTTGGGATCACAGGGATGGAGGGGTGTTCCTAGGAAAGCCCCAGGATATGCCAGGGGACATGGCAGGATGCTCCTGGTGGCAAGGGGGGCTTTTGGGAGAAGGTTTTGGGAAGAAGTTTTGGGAGAAGCCCTGTTTTCCCCTGCCCACAAGTGGAATGTGTTGCCAGACCGCATCCTGAACTTTGAACTGATTAGATTTCCAAGAGGGAAGGAAGGATGTCTAATTGTTTAATTTCCACAATTAGAAAAATATTTATCAATAATTAGGAGTGATGGCAGCAATTACACTGGGATTAAAGCCAGGCTACACTTCATCACCCGCCTTTCACTCAGGGACCTTATTTATTTCTTTCACCCCCAAAAAAATCCATGTACAGCTGCATTGCTGCCAATAATGAATCATCCTTGTTCACTGCCTGCACAGGACTCATTAATCTGATGATGCCAGTGGTTTTAGGAAGGCTGCTGGGCACATCGTGTGGTCACTGGGCTTGGGCAGGAGAAAATTTAATTTCAGTGGGTAGGAAAATGAAGCAGAGCTAAAAATCACAATAGCACTTCCTGTGCCTGTGGTTGAGAGCTCAGCCAGCCACGCACTCCCCTCCAGACTCCCTGGTGATTTTCCCTCTCATCACTTGTCCAAGGCAGGCATGGCTGAGTCCAGGGATCATTTTCCAACAGCTGTTCTTTTAGGATGAAGTTATACCAATTAATAAAATTTCGTGACCCTCAAAGTTTTCACTCTCAGAGGGAAATGTTGTATTTCCAGGTATTTTTCCCATTTTAAAAGACCCAGGCCCATCAGCATCTGTGGAAGTACCAGGGACCTGTATTTGTGACACTTTCAGTGTCACCTGGGCACTCTTGGAACACCCTCCACTCTTGGTCAAGCTTTGTTTTCAAGCACCTTTCCACCAAAACAGCTCCTGGTTGTGCCCTTGGAGGAATTCCTGGGGATGGATCAGCCAGGGCTGCACCACACCCATGCCAGCTGTGAGGGGTACCTGGGAGGTGCCAGTCCCAGGGCACTGCTCCTCCTCTCCCCACAGCCCCTCTCCTCATCACCTCTGAGCAGGGGCCATGAATTTTGTGTCCTGGGCAGGTCTGTGGCTCCTTCAACTCCTCTTGGCTTAAATTTAGAGCAACATCTTGATTGTGGGTTAATGAAGCTGCTGCAGGGAGTTACAAGACAACTTTCCCACTGGAGCCAAAGTGTCACTGTCACCTGATGGATGAGTCCCATCACTGCTTGCAGCCCTGCAGTGGATGTTTGAACACGTGTTCCTTAAGTGTTTCTCAAGTGGGTTGTTCCAGGCAGCTCTGATGGGAAAACAATGGGCTGCAGCTTCCAGCTGGCAGATTATTCCTGTTATTTTTGCCATTTGTGGATGTTTCAAAGCTCTTGTGTGCTGTCAGTACGTGCTGAGATCCAGGAGGTCTCTGTGGAGAAGAGGACAGGAAGTTTGAAGTTGTAAATTCATTATTTGTGAGGACTCCTCAGTGTTCTCAAGGTGTTGTGATGGTCCTTGGCACAGAGTGAGGTCGGAGCTGTGGGAGCAGGGCAGGTTAAAGTGGGGTTCAAGGGGCTGAACCTCACAGGGGTGGTGGAGTTTCTCCACCTCACCAACAGCATCAGGCACAGCCCAGCTTTCCATGATCCCTCCTGTAAAGCCAGAGCCAAGCAGAAGAGGAGGATTTGAGGAGGGTTGGAAGCAGTGAGGAAAGATCTTGCAGAGCTGTTGCAGCTGTGGGAGGTAGAGAGGGATGGGAACAGTTGAGGTGAGAGCTGATCACAGGGATTTGTATATCCCAAGGTGTGACAGGGAAGAGAGAGGTGTGAGGGATGGTGTCAGCCACAAAAGGCTCAGCTGCCATCCCAGAGCACCCAGCTCCAGCTGGATGCAGAGGACTTTCACACAGGAAAGGTCAGAGAGAAGCCACTTCCTGTCAGGTTTTTATGAGACTCCACTGAATCACTGACACAAACTCCTTTGCAATGTGATACATAAATATTGGAGCTATTTTTCTGCTTTTAGAATCATAGAATTCCAAGATGGTTTGGGTTGGAAGGGATATTAAAACTCATCAGCTGCACCCTCTGTCAGGGCAGGGACACCTTCCACTATCCCAGGTTGCTCCAACTCTGCCCAGCTTGGCCTTGGACAAATCCAGGGGCAGCCACTGCTCCTCTGGGCCTCACCACCCCCACAGAGAAGAATTTCCTCTGCGTATCCAACTTAAATTTTCCCACTCAATTTGAAGCCCACTGAAGAAGTGAAGGTGCTGTAAGAGCTTTTAGGAGGGAGTACAGTTCATTTGTGACTCTCCACAGCACTTAGTAGGTACTTCCAGCTTTTTTCCCCCTCATAATTGATGCATGTGGCATTTCCTCCTGCTGAAATAGGCCAGGAGAAGCAGGCAGCACCGCTGAGCCCGGCTGCTTCATCTGTCTCAGCCTGAGCTGTGCGCGGTGTCCAGTTGGCAGCGAGGATAATCAGCCCAAGGGCAGTGGAAATGCTCATTACAGCACACTTTATTCCTTAGTATTTAATAAGTAATGACTCTGAAGAGCTTGGAGCGGGGTCTGTGCCCGTGCTGTCTCCTGCTGTGTTCCTGTCACTATGGATAAGTTAAACTGGGTTGAATCGGGTCGATTTTTGGATGAATACCCACCAAGGAATTTCGAGATGTTGTAAGAAGTTGGGGTGGTTGAGTGGGAGGTGCTTCTTTTGCTTGACTTAGTTTTGCTTTGTGAAAGAAAAGAAGGAAGCTGGGCATGGCTTTCCACGGCTCAGTGTGTGCAAAGAAACTGAGTTCTCTGATGTCCCTCAATAAAGTGAGTCTGGAAGGTAGGAACTCACACAGGGAACAGCTTAGGAAGAAGCTCTGAAAGCCCATGTGCCAGGAGCTGAGGCTCAGCTGGGGCTGGGGAACAGTTGGAGTCACACATGAAGCTCCTGATAGTGGTCAAACAACCTTTACTCACTCTGTGAGCAGGGTGATGGATTGTTGCAGATCCAGCAGCTAACCTTCCAAAGAGGGTTGGGGTGAGGTCTCTCTGGGAAGAAAACATTCCCATGAGCTCAGTGCTTTGGCAGTTTGTATCATCCGGTGACTGGTCAGGAATTCACAGCTGGTGTGATCTGTTCCTGCAGCACCTGGGGCCAGCCGGGCCCTGCACGAGCCTTTGGTGCAGCTGAAGGGGAAGATGCAGCAGGAGGAGCTGGAAGAGGCTCTGCAGACTCTCTGCTTCCCTCTGGAATATTCCCTCTTTATTCAAGGAAAGAACCATAACCTGAATTAATCCTCCTGAATGCTGAGCTGTGTAATCTGTTACTCCCCCTTTCTTTTGTCTCAGAGACCTGATTTTCCTTTCTCCTCGTGTCCAGGCTGGAACATTTCAGAAACAGTGAAAGAAATGTGGAGGGGAAAAAAAAAGGGGGGGGGGGGTGGTGGAACATAATGCTTTTAAATCTCAAAGATCAAATTCTTCTCTTAATAACTGCTAGAAATTCCTCACAGAGATTTTGGCATATGCCAGTCTGGCACATAACTCCACCACAGCCACCTGCCATCCTGCCTGGGATTGTTTGCAGCTTCTTTGTGTTCTCTGAGCAGCACAAAGCTGTGGTGTGTCTGGTGTCACCACCAAGTAACAGACTCTGCACTAAGCCACGTGACAAACTTCCTTTTTTTTCCCATTTAATTAGTTTTCCTTGCATGAACACTGTGTTTTAAGCAGGCTTTTTCCAGTCTAAGGGTTCCCTGAACACTGGAAAACCTAGGGGTGTATGAATGAGGATGTTTTGTTCCAAAGGGAACGGAGGATTCCAGGATTGGCAGCTAAAATGAAAAGAACACCACAACACCAAGAATTCTGTCACAGCTGCTCTTTGGCTTTCCAGTCTCTGCCAGTTTAATGGCAGGATTTTGCTCCATACCTCCTGGCATGAGGCCTGGCACAGGTCCGACATATCACCTCATGGTTGGGACTGTAAGTTCCAGGACCACAGACCACTGTGAAGAGAACAGAGTTGGGGTTCCAGCCACTTTCCTCCCATCTTGGGGGGGTCATCAGACATCCCCATGAGCCTTCCCAGTGCCCTGTGGGAGCTCCTGCCCTTCCAGAGCTCCCTGAGCCTCTGGTTAAATCCCCCCCAACTCTACAACCTGCAGCAGGTGCTGCAAAAGAGCTTGAAAAATCAGCAGAGAATTTTCTAGCAGGACTTCCATGAAGGGAATTGTTTCTTTTGGGCTCTGGATCCTGAGGATTGTCACTTACCAGTGACACCTGGAAGGAAAGAAACCCACTGGACTGCTTCTACTTTGCTTGGAAATGCACTGACATGCTCCACTGGCTCATTTCCTGTCATTACTTTAAAACTATAACGTGAATATCCTCCCAAAGGATGAACAGAAATATCCCTGCTTTTGACCCCAATATTTCCCTAATCCCTCCCCAGAGCTCCGTGCCCAGCTCTAATCAGCTATATTTAAATCAATGAGCTATATTTAAAAGGATGTCTTTGATATTTACCACAGCAGCTGGCACAGTTCTGGTGGGTGTAGTGGTTTTTCCCAAAACCTGGCCGACAGCTGTCGATGGGAGTCATGGAGAAGCTGTTGTCCACGTACTGTATTGTAGGAACAGCCTGAAATTCATACTTCAAAACATGCTTCATCTGATGGAAAAACTTCCCTATTCGCTCTGCTGCCTGAAATTCAGAAGTATTGGGAGAATAAAAGCACAGTTGGTTGATTTTTTGTTGATTTAAAAATATCAGGAAATATTTTCTAGTCCTGATTTCCACACACTGACTTGTCACCTTAATTGGGAGTGTTCCTTGGATTCAAGGGGGCTGGATTCAGACCTAGGATGTGAGCTGATCCCAGGATTTAATATTTAGAAGACAGAGAGAATAGATTTTAGAAATTGGCTACAGTAGACTTACTTTAAATTGCATTCCATTGACTAAATCATAAATCAAAAATTTCATTTAGAGGTCTGGAAGCTCAATATAAATAATAATGTTTATCCTTCTTTATTATTAGATGCAAATACAAAGCAAGTAATGAGCCTGATGTTTTAACTGGTTTTTTTTAAGCTATTTGTATCAATTTGACTACTAAATCCATTTTTCTTCCTGAATGGAATTATTTTAAATCCATGAATCGTCACTTACAATATTAATCCCACAAAATCTGGGTAAAGATGGATTACTACCAGTCATATCTGCAGGAGCTAAGGCAGAGGTGGGTGTTAAAGAGGCAGAGAAGACACGAGGTGACTGACACAGAACCTGTCGGACTCTCCTGTTTGTCTCATCTTCACAGTCATAAGAAATCTCCTGGCAAACTTCTTCCCATCCTGGTGCAAATGGATTTACTGTGGATGGAGGAAAAAGATCCATGAAAAAGGGAAAAAAAGATAGATTAGGTCCTTGTGGTTCCTATCCAGCTCCTTGCTTTGTTTAGTAGGAGTCAGAGGTCAGCCAATATAAAAGACACTAAACTGAGAGGATGGAATGAATGTCTCACATGGCAACCTCAGGGCCCAAAAAGGGCTGAAGTTTTATGTAAAATTTAAGATCTTTGGGTCATGAAAGTTTCTTGACTTTGCTTAAGGGAAAATATCCACAAAACTCTTCCATAACCTGTTGGCTGGTCCCTCTTAGTGTGTGGTGAGAACAGATACAGGAGTGGATGTGGTCAGAGAATGAATAACTTCCTTCCCTCAGTGATAAACCATCTCTAAGTCAAGGCAGCAGCAGGGCTGATTTAACTTTTTTGTGAGGTGAAACCACCTCAGTATTGCCATGAGGGAGCTGTGGGGCTCTTGTTTTAGCTCTGTGCAGTTTCCTAGAATCAAGCAAAAAATTCAAGGCTGGGATGGATGGGACTTTCCACTTGGTCCAGTGGAAAGTGTCCTTGCCTATGGCAGGGGGGAACTGAATCAGCTTCAAGGTCTCTTCCTACTCAAATCATTCTATAATTCTAAAACCAGAGTGGTCCCAGACCTATTAAAAATCAAATACTGAAAAACCTAAATATGACAGTGACATTAGGGCATATTATGGGCTGTCTCCTTCCAACAGTCCTCTAACCTTGGTAATAACAGCTCTCGCTAGGATTGTAAAAAGTTGAACCCTAAATTTAACATAAAAACTGCGTTTTAGCTCCATCTGTGGGCAACAAAAAATAATACAGGGACTCAAAAAAAAAAGAAAAAAAGAAAATCAAACCCAGAACAATTTTCGGAGGTGCTCGTGACTCTGCTGGTTTTCAAACATTGTTTGTAGCACTCACAAGTTGCTCATAACAATAAACGATCCCTCCCGAACAAGCACTGAAATTGATTACCTAGAAAATTAACAAACAGCTCATACTGGAGGCCGTTCTTTGGCGTCCTGACAGAGTGGCACTTGTAGGATGACTCTATGATGTGGCAGGTCAGGTGGGAGATGCTGCTGTTGAGGATTTTTTTTAGAACCTCGATGAACAAGCCGTTGTTTGTCAGCCTGCAGCCCGTCGTGCTAAAGCGAACAGACACCTGATAGGCATGGTCAGCTTCCCTGTAGGCTGGGAGGAAATGCTGGGGTGTGAATCTGGGGTGTAATCACAGATTGAATCTTAGATTATCAGTTCTTTGAAATATGGGCTTTTATTCAAAAGTAAATAAATAAATAAATAAAGCACTGTCATTAATTGCGTCACAACACGTTCGTCCTTGACAGAGCTGACTCAAGAGTAAGAGATATTTTAGTTGGAAGTACACAGCAATTTGTGTACTTACTGGAAACTCTGTTCCCAATAATAAAACCAAAAAAAAGGAGGTAAATAGTAAAATGGCACAGAACCAGCATGTCTGCAAAGCTGTGTGTCTGAAACAGATTGGTGCCAATTCTGTGCAATTATGGCCTAGGAGTAATTTTATTATTCTTTCAAAAGTTAGTGTTTCTCAAGGATTTTTTGGATTGTTATGTTGTGGGTGGGAAGTGATGTTGGTGAAGAGTGGTTACAAGAGGTGGAAGGGGCTGGAGTGCAGATCTCAGATAACTCTGGAATTCTTGCAGTTAATTCTGTACCTCAGGGTAGACATTATTTTATTGCCATATATCCTTGTGAACACAAATATTAAACTTTGAAAAGGTGCATGTGTGTCTATAAGTGAAAAAGTTTATTTTCTATTCCAGGATAAAATTTTAATTATTTTGGTGGTTTTTTAATCAAACCTTGCAATAAACACAGAGCTCACAAACCCACCAATCTGCAAAGGCCATGTGCTCACTCCTAACTTAGCAATCTTACCATAAACCATGAATTTATAGGCCTCAACCATTTCTATTTCTTCCTGTGTTGTGGTTTCGATGACTTTGTGGGAGAGAGTACAAGTGTAGGCACCAGACATTGACACCATGAAACCCATCAGCATCAGCTTCCCTGTCTCTGTCAGATTCACATAGTTTTGCCCTAAAATAGAAATATTGGATTACCAGAATTGTCCACTTTCTGATGCATTTAGAATATTTGAAGAAGAAATCTTGCTCCTGTGCATAATGACGCTGGTTCACGTTAGCCTGACTTGATCTAAAATTTATGAATTTTAGGATTTACTACAAATTTCCTTTTTAGCAAAAGCATCTGTAATTTAGAGGGAGAAGGGAAATGGAGTTTAATGTCAGAACTTGTGGAAATATCTGGCAAAGGGCTAAGAAACCACTGGGGGTGTGAATAGAAACAAGTAAAATATGTGATATTTTCAGTCTGAACTAACCTTGTAAATCTCTTCCATCTGGACCCGTCCACAAATAGTTGGGATCTATTATTCTTTCTTGAGAAAGAGCCAAATCCATACAGACCAGGAATGGGCTGTTTGTGAACACCTTAACATACACATTCACTGCAACACAGAATCAGGTAAATTATGTAAAATGCTGACATTGAATGAAATCACAAAAAAAAACCCCTCATTGAAAATTGTGTTTAAAGTGTGTTTTTCAGTTTTAGACTTGCAAAGTGTAATATTAAAGATTAATCTCCATTTGTTCTTAATTAATATCCTGGAACTGTCCACAGTGTGGCTGGTGCTGACTGTTAGAGGGAGACACTTGTGTCCCACACACAAACTGTGGCTCAGGCATAAAAAAAGCACCAGATTTTTCAGTGAAACCCTCATTTAGACGTTAAATTTTCATCAGTGCTTCTAACAACACTATGGGACAAATATATAAATATAGATCCCCATCCCCCTTTCACTTGTTCCTATACATACAAGGTTCCCTGTGCTGAGTAATGATCCCTGGGCTTAAAACTACAAATTCTAGTAAAAATGAAATCTAGGTAGGAAAAATTGACAAGTTTACCTTTATGCCTGGTGTCACCATAAACTTCATTCTTTCCAATTAAATCAATAGATTGCTCTTCCTTCTGTTCTGCTCTCACTGCGGGGAGAAGTAATTGGAATATTAGAGATCAATCTAAATGTGTAATTGCTAATTCTTTATTTCACCCTGGCTTTTGTCTCATTTTGTTTCTTTTGTCTTGCTTTTTCTTTTTCCCTATGTTTTTTTCTTAGCAACAAGCAGGAGCCCTTGTTTTTGACCTGTCCCTTTTTACTTGTTTTAGTGTCCATGTGGCAAACCTGCCTGGGTGCACCCAGTTCTAGACCAGATAAACCTTCCTCTTTACAAAAAGCCACTAAAATAGTTATAAATCCTGACTATAAAGTGAAGAGTCTGTAGTATGACCCTGAGCAGACACAGGGCAGGGATCTCTCAGCCCTTTCCCTTCTGGAAAACAGCAGGCTGATGTTGAGCAGGAAGGTTTTAGTGATGAAAATCCCCAGGAGAGGTAGAAATTATTGGAAATAGGGTTTTTTTTCAGGCCACGGGCACACTGGGGTGGTCCTGCCTGATTGTTGTGTTCCAGGGTTGAGCCTGGGGGACAGTGGGGTGTCACTGGAACTTACGACAACCCCTCTTAAGGGGCTTTATCTCCTTGTCCCCTCTTAAGGGGCTTCATCTCCCACTCTGAGGGAAGGTTTTTTGGGGCTATTTGTCCCCTCACAATGGAGATGTCCCACCAATGGGGTGTTAATGGAGCCCACCTGTCCCCTCTTGTGAGACTTAATCTCTCACTCAGAGGGAAAGTTTTTGGGGACATTTTTCCCCCACAGTGGAGCAGCACCCACCAAAGGTGTGTTGCTGGAGATCACTCTGTCCCTACTGGAGGGGCTTCATCTCCCACTCTGAGGGAAGGATATTTGGGGACATTTGTCTCCAGTGGAGCAGTATCAATGGAACCCACCTGTCCCCTCTTGAAGGGCTTCATCTCCCGCTCTGAGGTAGAGTTTTTGGAGACATTTGTCCCTCACGGTGGAGATGCACCCACCAATGAGGTGTCAATGGAGCCCACCTGTCCCCTCTTGAAGATCTTCATCTCCCACACTGAGGGAAGGATTTTGGGGCTATTTGTCCCCTCACAGTGGAGATGTCCCACCAATGGGGTGTTGCTGGACCTCACTCTGTCCCCACTTGAAGGGGCTTCATCTCCCACTCTGAGGTAGGGTTTTTGGGGACATTTGTCCCCTCACAGTGGAGATGTACCCACCAATGACGTGTCGCTGGAGCTCACTCTGTCCAGGACTTCAATCTGCCCCTCTGAGGGAATGTTCTATGGGGATCCCCCTCCAGCTCAACAAGTGCTCCCATCCCCTCTACCACCCTCTGAGCCCACCGGCCTCGCACCAACACAGCCCCGCAGCTTCTCCCGCCACCCCTAGCCCCGCTTACCCCATCCCACGGCCACCACCACGGCCGCCACGCTCAGCAGAGCGCCCGGGGGGCAGCGGGGCCGCCCGCCGCCCCCCGCCATGCTCCCGCCGCCCCTCACAACGGCCGCCGCGGGCGCGAGGGGGCGCTAACGGCCCCCCCCGCCGCCTCCATGCCCGCGCGCGCTTCCCGCCCTTTTTCCTCCCCTCAGGGCTGAGGGCGGGAAGGGCGGGGTGTCCCCGCCGGGGTCCCTCGCTCCTTCTCCGCTCCCTCGCCCACACCCCGCGCTTTTTATACCGTTTTAAAAACATTCTGCTTCCTCGCCAGCACTTCACTGAGGTTTTTAAACTATTTAGTTTAGTGGGGAGGTGTTTTTTTTTTGTTGTTGTTGTTTTCTCGCTTTCAGGCCCCTGAGGCGCTTGGCAGTGAAGGACGGCCCTGGCCACCCCCTCCGCGCCTGTTGTCACCCTTCAGCCCCACATCGCTCCTCCACAGTGCGCAGTGAGCTGTGTTTTTGACTCTAAAGTGGTTTTTTTCCGGCTGTGGGACAAGGAGAGGGAAGTACAGGGGCACAAGGGGGGAAGAGGCTCCATCATGGCTTTGCCTGTCAGAGTTCAACCTGCCATGGGCGATGGAAGGTGTCCCTGCCCATGGAGGGGGAGAGGGGGGGAACTGAATGGGCTTCAAGGTTCCTTTCAAACCAAACCATTCTGTGGTTCTGTGTTTCTGTCACTGGCTGTGAGAAAGACTGAAAGTAAGAGCTGGGCACATCCTGTGGTTTTTCCTCCTGAGGGGCTGTGAGTACTGGGTGTTCTCCAGCTGCAGGTTTCTGTAGAAAGTCATTACAGGATGCATATTTTTCCACTTAAAAACAAAAAAAACCCCATCCCCCCCATCCCTTTCAACACCTCCAAGAGAGCTGGAAAGGGATTTTGGACAAGGGTCTGAAGTGATAGGACAAGAGAAATGGCTTCAACTAAAAAAGGGAGGTTCAAATTGGCTATTGGGAAGAAAATCTGCTCTGTGAGGGTGGTGAGGCCCTGGAATGGATTTACCAGGGAAGTTGTCCCTGGAGGTGTCCAAGGCCAGGTTGGACGGGGCTTGGAGCAACCTGGGATAGTGGGAGGTATCCCTGCCATGGCAGGGGTGGGGCTGGATGGTTTTTAAAATCCCTTCCGACCCAAACTCCTCTAGGATTCCATAATTCTGCCACTCGTTGTGACAGAAAGCAAGCACGGGGGAACAGTGTTGTCTCAAAAATGAAGCCAAATGCCACAGTATCACTGGAAGTGGCTTTCAAGTCAGTTACATGTTTTGGAAAACTTCCTATGTCTTTGAAACTTTTAAACATGTAACTGTTTTGTTTCTAGAGCGAGTGATACAAAAGCACTCCAGAATCTGCTGACAGGGCACGGAGGATCCTTGCATTTGACTGCCCTGCACACTCCAAGACACTCAAGACCAGAACGCTGGCCAAGCCTCTGGAAATTAGCCAAATAGTATTTATTCTACCTACCTAGATCATATTTATCACTCCAGACCATGCTAGTGTCCAAAAATGATGTCACAGTATTTGCATAACAAATATGGAACAACCAACATAGGAATAAGAGTTATTTTTACCGAGCTGTGAAAGTTTTAATGCTTCTATGTAAAAACAGCACTTAAGTTATGAGTTTCCTTTAATAAAGAAAAGAAAAAAAATTGGTAAAAAACAAAAATAAAAGTGTGAAAAAGGAGGTATCAAGTTATTGACGGAAAATAGTTCTACTCAAGCTTTCTTCTTCCTTAGGCAAACATATTAACCCAAGTGGTCAGTCAAAGTGTAAGAACTGTGTCAGGGTTTTCATTTTTAATGTCCTTGAGCTACTGAGCAGCTCAGAACCGGGACCACCTCAGACAATCCCACGTTCCCATGTGCTGAATGTTTTCAGTTTTACTCAAAGCGAACATTTCATGCTGACACTGTGCAGGCAAAATGATTCAGTTTGTAACGTGTCTGCTATAAACGAGTCATATTTCAGCTCGAGCAGCCACAGCTCCTAAGGATGTTTATAGCTCCTTTCAGGTCCTGCACAGCCCATCAGTCCCCAGGTTGCTAATTATTATGAAATAGTATCTCTACTATAAAGCTTTGGCTGCAGTTTTGGTTCTTTATAAACTCATAGTCAGAGTCTTTAGCCAAATGACTCATTTATTTTCAACTATAATATTTCTAACTTACAGACTGGTAAATTTTCATTATAGATTTGTAAGCTTTTTTAATTATTTTTTGGGGGGGAGGGGAGAAGAAGAATGAGTTATTTTTAAGAACAGGAAGTGTTGCAGGGAGGATTTAATAGGACACAATGTGAATTCAGGTATTCATATTTGTGTTTAAAACCTGGATTACTGGGGTTTGGTTGGGGTTATCTTTTGTTTTGCTTTTTTGTTTTGTTTTGTTTTGTTTTTGTGGGGTTTTTTTTGGTTAATAGAGTATCAGTACAAAATTATAGAAGAGGACAAAAATCTGCAGTTGTAAACTTGATCATGGAGTGAGTAGACATTAAAAAGCTGAATATTTTATCCTAGGAAATATGTAGAGAGATTTCCAGGAGTGCAGAGTCAGGTAAAGGACCTGTTGCAGGGCTCTGGAGAGCCTGCAGACCACAATTTCTGTCTCTGATCTTTCAGGTGAGTGATCCAAAGGTGGGATCACACAAAGGAGGGTCACAATTAGCACAGGGGTGTCTTTATAGCCTGGGAAAACCAGGCTTGTTTGATTTGTGCCCTTAAAATAAAAACAGAGTGAAGATACAATTGTTTCTCTGAGGGCAAACATGAGGGAAAATACGGATTTAAATCAAACAAATCTGGCAGTAAGAGAAAATGGCCGTGAATAATCCTGGGATGGAAACCAGAGGTTTCTGATTGCTGCACAGCAATTCCAGGACTTCCTTAACATTTGTAGAATCAGGAAACCTGCCTAATTATTACATTATTCTGGAAAGGGGTTTTTGTCTGGAATAGCCAAGAATTGCTTGATTATCCCACTTTTTTTTTTAAACATTTTATTTCTAGAGTCTTTTTCCAAGCAATGGAAAAGCACCAGTGTAAGAAGCAGCCGTTGGCACCACACAGGAAGTGAGTAGGAGAATCATGTTTCCATGTTGTTATCCTGCTCCTGATCTATGATAATTTACTCTTGCTGCCTTTGGGTTTAGATCCAAGTGATGAGCTCAGATCCCGATTTCACTTCTCACTTCATTAACTGGTTTTGGGCCTGGAGTGACCTCTAAATGTCACCTGCTGCTGCCCTCTGCCCCAGCAGGGATATTCTGCACCTGGTCAGGTCTCTCAAAGCCCTGTTCAGGCCCAGTGTGGAACGATCCCCTTTTTGGAATGTGTACTAGAGGACTTTGAAATTAATATTTGTTTTATTTTATGGAAGAACTTTGATTTTCTGCTAAATAGCAACACTGTTTCCTTAAGAAAACCATCTCAACCTAAGTTGTCTTTACAATTATCTCAGCCATTTAACTTTAACACACAGTCCGGGGTGTGCCCATTCTGGGCACGAAAGTGGCTGGGGGCTCCCAAAACAGGCGCTGTGCCCTCATCCCCGCTGCCTCCCGAGGGGCAGGAGTGCCCTGCGAGCGGCACCAGCAGCGCCTCCCCGGCAGGCGCGTCCGGACCCGGCACCGGCACCGGGTCTGCTCCTCTCCGCCACCCGGCGCCGCTCTCCGCCCGCCGAGCGCCGAGCCGGATGTCACGGTGACGGGCGGGAGGCGAGGCCGGTGCGCTCCGCTGGCAGCCCCGAGCCCGGGCGGGCAGGTGGAGCTGGGACCCGCGGACGGAGCATGGAAGGTGAGAAACGACCCCGCTCTTCCCCCGGACCCTCTGTCCCGCCGGGGCTCGCAGCGGCTCCATCGCTCCCGGGGCTTTCAGCCGCTTCTTCAGCGCTTGCTGCAAACAGGCTATGGAAAAGAAATCGAATCGCGTGTAGCAATTAAGCGGGAAACGAACGGGGCTTTTTGCCCCCTCTCTGTTTAATTTCAGAGATATCGCAAAGCGCGTGATAAAGCCAGGGTTTAGAGTGTGCTTTATCTGCTGTCCGTATTCTGGGGTTTAACGAATTCAAGGATGTCTTCTTTCTTCTCACGTGTAAAACATGCCCATAATATTCAGAGCCAGCAAAAACCAATTTGGGAGTTAATATTGGGCTCTGGGATAATTACCTGTCTTAGAAAAGCAGTATTTCTGGGGTTTTTAACAATCCTGGCAAAGAAGCCTTGCAAAGCATCACTTGGTTTCTTGTTTCAAAGGTGGAGATTCTTACTTCAGTTCAGTGCTTTAAGGGTTCCAGTTTAGATTCTGTCCTGTCTCAATGACTTGAGGCTTTTGGTTATTTAAGTTAGCTGCAGATGCCTATTTTAAAATGCATTTTCCTTTGCTGAAGGCTTTTATATTATTTTCCTGTAAATAATCATTCATTGAATCTGACTGAACTGAGAATTTTGTTGTTGAAGAAAAGTAACTAATGATTTGAAAGAACAGGTTTGGGGGCACTTTGCCACTTAAAAATGCAGTTTTGTTTTCTTGATCGAGTTGGGATCGCTGTCTTTTTGGGAGGGAAAGTTTGTGAGGCATGTTGGAATAGTCTGCAGTTGGAAAATAGAGTTTCACTATAACTGAGGTTATCTAAGGAGTCCTTTCTTGGGTGTTCTTGTTTCTTGTGCGCTCAAAGTGAACATGGAAATGATCCTTCAGGTTTTGGGTCTGTACTTGAGGATGATGAGGATCCATTCATGCGCCCGAGGGTGCTGGATTGGGGATGAAGTTAGTGCAACAGTGTTGTAATGTGTTATCCTTGGATACAGTAACTTTCAGGAGCGTTTCCGTGGGTCTTGGACAAATCTCTGTGCCCTGAGGACAGAGGGATAACGCGGCTGACTCGGATTTTCCACACCCAGTGTGTGGAGCTTTGGTAGGGTCGCAGAGGAGCAGACAGGCCCTGGCAAGAGTGGGTGTTTGAAGCAAAATTTGTCCTTAACTTGATTGTATTTCTCTGTGAGTGGTTTGGTTTTGTGACTACTGAAAGAACTGTCCAGCTGGAGCTGTCAGCTCCAGGCTCTGGGCTGGGATCAACAGGTTGGATCAGCAGTTGGACTTGGATGATCCTAGTGATCTCTTCCAACTCAGGTATTCTATGATTCAGGATATCCTATATTGAATCACTGAATTATTCTGCTGGGTTTAGAAGGTCGTATACACCAACATGAGAAAAATAACCTCAATTATTATACACTGCTGATCAGTGTATAATATCAGTGCTGATCAGGATTTCTTCCCAAAATGACGTGTGCACTTAAAATGCCCGTGATGATTCACACACTGCATGGTGCTTAAGAGCAGCAAAGCATCAGAGACCTCATAAAGAGATTACTTGGCCCAGGTGCCTTCTTCAGAAAGCCATGGAGGCTGTGAATGATGAAGAAGTGTATTCAGTGGAGACATCAGCTAGAATTTCTCTCCTTAATGGCCCAATGTGGGTTGAAGGTGAAAAACTTGTTGGGGTGGAAGAGGTTGAGTGGTGTACACAGGAAGGCACCGACTTCAGACAAGGAAAATGTCTGTTTCTGATCCATGTACTGTGATGGAAGGACTAAGAGCAGATGGGACTTTCAAAGGTGTCTCCTTCCCTGTGCTGTTGAGCTGAAAAGTGCAGCCAGCAGGAAAAATGCAGCATTCTGGTTTCATTTTGGGGACAAACAGGTGAAATTATAATAACACAAAATATACCTCCCATTCTGTATTGAGGACAGAAAGGAAATGGGTCATCGGTGATTAGAAAAATATCCATTTCAGGGGGGTTAAATTTCTGGTTGGCTGTTCTGGTCAAATACCAGGACAAAGTATGAATAGCGTTGCATACTAAAATACCACAGCGCTTTTTTAGCAAGATATTTGAATATTTTGGCTCCCTTTGCCTATTGGTGTAGAACACAGGATGGCCAAGGATTGGTTTCGAAAGCACATGAATTTTACTTCTGCTTTGTAAATGCACATTGTGCCTCAGCTGCAGCACACAGAGACGGGCGTCCTCTTCCCATGCACCCCAGCCACTGGAGCTCTTTGAAGCTTGGGAAGACAAACGTGTTCTGTAAGTGATTTCCTGCCTTGTGTTTTTCTGAACATTTGGTAGAAAAATAACATTACTGGTATAGAATCAGGGGTGGAATCTACCCACGTGTTCTCCTGTCACCATGAAGGACTCGGCTTGGGATGGTAGGAAAGACACCTGAGGTTAAATATGAAGAGACCTCTAAGGCTCTAAGAAGCTGATGCTGTAAAGAAACCAGATGCTGGTGAGGGGAGGTTGGAGGCTTGAAAGTGAGACAAAGACTAGGATGTTTCTCAAGCAAAAAGAGAAACATTCTATGGTGTGTCATTGTTCTTATCTCTTCTGAAGGGTTCTCCTGCCCAGCAGCCATCATGGGCATGAAACTGTTGTGATTAACAAAATATGAATAAATTCACAGCCCCCCCTCAGCAGGGAGGAGATGAAGGTTTGAGGAGGTTGAGCAGGTCCTGCTCAGCTCTCGTGGGGTTCAGGCAATGTCCTTCTCCAGTAAGTTGTCCTGCAGCTGCCAGGGAAACCTGAGGAATCTGATGGTTTCGAAAAATATAGAGTTATTCAGGATATTTGTAGAATTATTGGAATTTAAGCAGTCGTGTAGGAGTTCTAGTTCTTTCTTTCACAACCTCCTTGGAGCTCAGAATTGCTGCCAAGGTTTCAACTGCACCTTGGGGCTTCGACCCCCATCACCCAAATGGGGCAACTGTGCAGGGATTCCAAATGCAATTAAAACCAAAATCAGATGTTGCAGAATAAGGGAGATTTCATTTAATTATGTGCAGAATTACAAGGGTTTGTGTAATTTAAGTGTCTGTATTCATGGAATCATGATTTTGGGATGGAAGAGCATTAAAGCTCAGCCAGTTCCACCTACTGCTGTGGGCAGGGACATTTTCCACTATCCCAGGCTGCTCCAAGTCCCATCCAGCCTGGCACTGAGCACTTCCAGTGGGGTAGCCACAGCCTCTCTGGGCAACTTATTGCAATGTAAAGTTAAAATCAACATTAGAGTAAATTTTGTTCATTTACCCAGAATTTACTGATGTTTTCCCATCATTATGGCTGTATAAATTCGTCCATTTGCTTCTTTGTACCTCAGTTTTCCTAGCATAATAGAATGAAAATGAGAAATTAAGGGCTATAATTATACAGTTCCTTGATCTTTCTTATTTTCTTCAAAATATCAATTCATTAAATATCTCTGTCATTTAATTCTGTGACTATCTTTATGATGCAAGGCCTCTACTTTGTTGCACACATTATCCCCCCCTCTATTCATGCAGTTTTTTTGGAGTACCTCTTCTGATACCATGCTGCCTCGCTGGAGAGTTACCAGAGCTTTATATTTTAACGTTGCAGAGACCACAAAAAAGTTCCATATGCAGAGGAGGTAAAGACAGATAATTATGGGGTAAATGTCACCCGTGGTTAACACCTCATGCCCGCTGCCTGGGTGTTTCTGTTATGTAACTGCCAGGAAGAAATTTTCCTGGTCCAGAAACTATTATTTTTTAGGTTCAAAGCTGATAAAAGCTGTGATGGCATGTAAAAAATAAAGAGGGGGGAAAAAGCTACAGGAAAGAAAGGAGGAAGGAAGCAGGTAACTATGTCTGTGTTAAGAATTCAGCCTCCTAACAATGAAATCTCAAGGCAGGGAGGTCTGGAGTGAAGACATAATGGGACAGCTCAGGTCTGTGCCTCCAATTCAACTGAACAGCTGAACTTTGGGCACTGGGCAATGGGAATACCTGCAGCTTGTGCTGGTTTCAGAGCTCTGCTGAGCCCCAGCACACTGGGAAACCGGGCTGCACGAGTATTCATCTGAAAAATGTTTAAAATTCCTAGCATTTGATCCCTTTTGGAATTTCTCAGTGGGAATTAGACTTGCATTCCCATGAAAACCAAGTAGATCTTGTGAAGATAATGGGGGTTTCCCTTTGTGTTGGAAAAAGAATGTAAAAATAACTTTGTGCTTTAGAGAAATTAACTTTCTACAGAGTTACTACGGCTGCACTGTGCTCACAGGGTAATTGATGAGCAAATCAAAAGCTTAAGGTACTCTGTTCTATAATTTTTGAAGTTAGAAAATCATACTTAATCCCTTTCTGGGCACAGGCCAGTGCTCAGGATATAAAAAAGTGAAGCATGATACTAATTTGGTTTTTATTTCTTTGAAATTGTTTTCTTTTTCAATTTTACTTTCAGCCAAGAAAACAGGAATTTATAAGATTGTAACAACTGTGTTGTGAACTGTTCTAAATATTAGCTCAGGCTGCTTTTGTGTCTTTTGCAGATTCACAGGCCGGGATGGACCTCAGTAACCCTCAGGAACAGCCTGTAGCTGCAGGTACTGTGCTGTTCAGTTGTGTTCTGCAACCCTCTCTTGACAATTTTATATTTAAATGGAGAAAAATACATAAACTGCAGCGGCTTTAGGGTCCCAGGACACTGGATAATAGTCAAAAGTACAAAGAGGGGCATTAAAGACAAAAAAAGTAAATTTAACAGATTAAATAAAACCGTGGAATTTCAATATAATACTGAAAAATTATAGTGAAGTGGGAAAAAAGGACTGCATAAGAGAAAAGGAAATATTTTCAGGAGAAAGTGGGAAGTTTTGATTAGGGAAGCAAGAATAATACAATTCTCTTGGTTCACTGCATTTCTAAAAATATGAAAACAAACCTCCTGAGTGAGTTTGACAAGTGTTTCACTTTCTTGTTAATCAAAAAGTCGAGCCTCTTTTCAGCTCCAATGTAATATTTACCTTGAGAAGGATCAGAGGTGTTACCATCCAGCTGTCAGTAGATTAAAGAATTCACCAGCAATTTCACAGTATTACTGTAAATTTTAAAAATTCCCATAATGTTTAAAAAAATATTGTCTGTTTTTTAATGAAATATTGATTTGAAATTTACAGAAATACACATAATATGGAGCTAGTTTCCATTGTGGGGTTAATGAAAGAAGCTTTATTTCAAACACTTCACCCGAATAAATTTCACTACAGTTAAAATTGTGTCTTTATTTCTGAGTAGAGAGGCTGGGATCTCTGGGATGCTGGTCTGCATGATAATGTTGATATTCAAAAATACACATTTGGAATAAGCAGAGAAGTGCAAGTGGGTTCAAAGAGGCCTTGATTACATGTGCTTGAGCAGTTTTCTGGCCTAAGGCCAGAATTATTAATATTTTGCCCAAAAGAACAAAGTGGAGCTGTGACTCCTCTGCCTTGCTCCAAGGAGCTCCATCCCTGCTCACAGCAGTTGTCAGAGCACCTATGATAGAGTTAGATATTCTGGATTTTATTCCTGCTGCCATTTAGAATAAACTCCAGAATAATAAGATCTGAGCAAAAGCTGAAAATGTGTTCCAGGTGTGTGTGAGAGTTTGTGTAGGATTTTGGGAAATTAAATCATTCCCCAAAGTGCAACCAGTGCACCTGTAGAAATAACATTGTGAGTACTGTCAGCAGTGCTAGGAGTGTGCAGGTGCTTTCTTTGAGGGAATCACCTGGAAATATTCTTGGAGAATAAATAGTTAATTATTTTTGCCCTTTTTTTTTTTTTTTCCAGAGGAACAAGAGGATTTGACAGACTGTAATCTGAATAAATCCCAGGAAATGGAAAGCATGGATAATGTGGAAGATATGAAGGAACACAATCAGTCTAATGAAGAAGCAGGAGGTAAAGTAGAGTTGGAATTCTGATAAATAATAGTTGTATTTTGTCTTTTTATTCATCTGATTATGCTATGAGAGCATGCCTTTAAAAAGAATAGCAATACAATTCATTTGGAGCACTTCAACACACTCTAAAGAGGAGCAACACTTTTCCATCAGGGAACCTCACGTGCATTTTAGCAAGGTCAGTTTTACAGGATCTGTGAAATATGGATGGGAAGATAAAAGAGCAAGTGCATCTGGTGAGCCTTTAATGTGTGTGCTAACAAATTCCTAAGAGCAGTTTGCACAGGCAAATCCTGTCTTAGGACTACAATTTTTATTTATGCTGCTAAGTACTTTCATACCTAAAAAATAACTTGATAATTTATTCCTTTTTTTGGAAGAAAGAACAAGTTATCTCAAATTCACAGGACCACTCAGACCTGTAAAATTTAAAACTGTAGCAGCAATGCTGTATTTTAAACTAGGGGTGAAAGAGAGGTTGGTCAGTTTTCCGTGTTTATTGTTGAAGAAAATACCTTTCCTACAGGTCTGAGAGAAAACATAGGGATTAATTAAAATAGTAAACTAATGTCTACTGTCTTTAAAAATCAGCAGTCTCTCTTAATTTATAGATAGAAGATAACAGCAGCAGCTCCTGAAGCTTGGCAATTGTACAGAGCTCAGGGGTTTACATGTGTCCATGACACACGTGTTGAGTTTCTTCTGTCCTGTGGGAGCTCCTAAAATGAAATCTCAGCATGAACAGCAGTTCCTGCCCATGATCTGAGAGTGTTCATCCGTGCCAGGGGCCTCAGCCACAACCAGTGAGGAGTGTGCCTGCTGGAGGATGTGGGGCACGTGTCCTGGGCACAGCACACATGGTGTTACCAGTTTCACAGGGCTTTTCTGTGACACAAGTCCATGGCAGTGCAGCAGCACTGAGGGAAATTACGGCTGTGGCTTTGGGTAGGAGTTTGAGGTAGAGTTGGTATCACATGAATCAAGTAAATCACCAAAGAATGATGTGTTTTGGCTGTGCAAGTAGCTTTGGTCGTTCCCTCTAATGTTAATGTGATTATTTTGCAGAGGTTATACTTTTGCATTATTAAAGACCAAATGTTTTTATTGGTTAACAAATTGCAAGCAAACATAAAACACTCAAGGGAGTGGTGAAATGAATCTCACTCAAGCATCTACAGTGCCAGTATCTGGAACTGCTGGTGTTTGGCCTTTCTAGACAATTTATGGAGAGACATCACACAGGTTTCCTGACCAAATGTGGGTGTCTGGATTAGGATGAAAAGCCTCGTGTCCCCAGAGCAGCTGCTGCTTAGCAGGACTCTGCAGTGGAGATTAGCTCATTATAGATGTCTGCAATATAGAGCCTGCCTTGGGCAGGTGAGTTCTGCTCTGCTTACCCTAAATACAGAAGTTTAATAGAATAGACAGAATACGGAAGACTTGAGCACTTTCTACATCCAAGGCAGCTGATCTCTCAGATCCCACAGGACATAAAATATTCACAGCCATGCTCCAGCTGTTTGTCCACCCCTTGCTCCAATTCCACACTCACTAGCTCACTTGTCCCTGTGCTTTCCCACTGTCCCAGCCCTTCACTCCTCCTGCTCACTGAGCTGTGGGTGCAGGAAGCCAGGACAGGGTTTCTTTCCCAAATCCCTCAGTATTGACCACTTGAGAGGAGTTGTAGCTTCTTCCCACCCTCCCTTTCCAGGGGCCATGTCCATACTGCTCACAGGCAGTGTCCAGGCATGAAGCAAGTCCTTTTCCTGTTCTCTGGCTGCCCTGTGCCTGCAGAACCATTTCTCACCCTCTTTTCCATACATTTAAATCAGGAACAACATGGACACGTGAGAGACTGTGTCAGTAGAGCTCTTACCATTCATTTTTTATATTGCTGCTGATCTCTTAAAGTCTCTTTACCATTTGTTCTGGAATGCAAACACTGAAAATTTACATCTCAAAGACAATGCTATAAATATCAATAAAACATCATTTCCCTCCAGCAGCCTCCCTTACCATTAGAGCTCATTCATTATAAAGTGAATATGAACCTTCAGTACAACAATGCCCCATTCCTTGCTGCTCACTGTAGGAATAAAGCCACGACTGCAAGGAGAAAGCTGCTTCAAATGCACAAAAAAGGTACCTCCAGCATCTCCATGTGAAATGGCACAAAATAAAATATACATAGTGTTTGCTTCAGTGCTTCACACACTGTTCTCTGCAGTCATTCTGATACCGGAAACACAATAAATCTTAAATATTTGAGCATGCTGTGCTAGTACTCCAGGCCGTGAAACCATCAGTAGGTGCACTTAAATCTCCTCCCAACAACACCAGTTCAGTTGCTGTTGGAGACTGAAATTCACAAATAATCTCAGCTTTCATGTTATGCCCTCTATAAAATAGCAGCAGCTCTGTTAGTCCCTGAGCCGTCCTCGTGGGTCACTAACTACTGTCTGATTTCTATAAATGAAACCACATTCTGACAGTGCTGTCCTGGTGGGAGGATTATCTTTTGGGGATCACTAACCTTGGTAAAATGAATATATAATATTCTCCAGGATCACAAAATAGAAATATCATCAGTATTGGTGATGGCTTTTGGGAAAAGGATTATGTCCTGCCTACACCTGAAAAACCCATTGGTTAATAAAAACCAAGAGGCTCAGTTTCTTTATTTGGCACATTGATACCATCACTAATCCCCTCATTTTATATCAAATTTAAACAGAAACAACGAAAAATGTTGATGTGCTTCTCATAAATGTTAATCATGTTTGTGAGTGAGCAATTCCACTCCAGCACCTTCCCAATTCATCGCTGATGACAGCCTGACACAGAAACCTCTCCTTTTTCTCTCCTGAACCCCCGCATGATCCGTGCCCCCGGGCTTTGTTCCATCTGCTGAAGGCCATCATGGGAACACGAGGCCACTGACTCATGGAGAGAGATCAGGCCTTCGATAACCTGCTTTCCACTGCCTTAGTATGTCTGTAACATGTTTTTCTCCAGCACAGTTATGGCTGGTTTTTCCATGGCTTGTGAATAGGAATCTCCCAGTTTCTTGGACTGCGTGTTTTTGTGATTCTTGCATTATTCATGGGTGACATTGTGAATATGTTGTGGGGAATTATTCTGAGGCTTTGAGCAGAAACTGGACCTGTTTAAATCTAGATGTTGTCTGATTTGGTTTGGTGGAGCCTTTTATGTTGAAAGTGGTGCTGGGATCCTTTTAAAATCTTACAGACAATTAATAAAAGCACTAAATTAATGTATAGGGCTGAAACACCATCACTGGAGCTCATTTGGTATGAAAAAAATCCACTTTTCCAGCAAGCAGCTTTGTATTTGTACTTCTCTGAGCCTGTGCAAACACACCAGCTTATGGTGCTTTTTATGTGTGTCCTGACACAGGTGAGATGCCATTCCATGGAAACAACTCAACTTGTCCTACTCCACCCCCCTGTTAAACAGGCTTCCATGATGATCAGTGCTAAGAATCGGGCAAACAATTAGGCAGCAGGCTATAGTAAAATGGTAATTAAAAGCTTGATGGGGAAGAAGGAAAAAAAAAAAAAGAAACAAAACCCCCTTTTCTTGCCTCAAGGGACTGGAAGCTGCACGCTGTGGTGCACATGGTGTATGCTTGCCTGCAACCATAAAAATACACCGTTCCCATGGTGCTTCCTGTGTCTAGTCTGAAAAGAGACAAGCAATGAGAGCAGGGGGGAAGCTCTTGATTTCCCCTGTTTCTTTGCGTGCCCCCAACACTGTTACCTTTGGTGGCCAAAGTTGACACGTCTTTAATTTAAAAATTAAATTAAAAAAAGCCGCGTTCCTTCCTCTGGGAGTCGCAGTCAAGCACGAATGTTTAATTATGTCTTAATTCTCTCAGCTGTTGAGGCAGATAACTTTTGGGGTGTTATGAATGTCAGCGAGCTTTCATGGTTGTGAGCTAAAAAGAGATAAAAGCCACATTTGTGGTTTATGGATGTTAATTGCTGCTGCACTGAGGTGTGCGAGGGGGGCGGTTGAAAGGCTGGAGTGAGGCAGGAGAGGTGACAGAGCCTCACTGGGGCGTTCAGCGGGGTTCCAGCGGTGCTGCAAGAACATGCACTTATCTGCCTGGAGAGGAAGTGCCGTTTTTTATCAGAATATTTCATCTCCCAAGCCCTGCTCGAGCCCTGGCGCTCATGGGACTTGGGGTTATCTCACAACATCAGCAGAAGTTCACTGCAAGGGGATTTCTGTAGTGTTAAACCCAACAAGGAGCCTGTGCCGAACGGGTCAGGCTTCTCTGGGGGCTCTGCTGGGACTGAAAGCCGCGTTTTCCTTATCAACAAACGATCCTCTTGACTTTGTTTGAACTCTTCAGACTGTGCCGTCAGCGGCAGGAATGCTGCCAGGCACGCTCGGTGACATCAACGGGGCGGTGGTGTCACCCAGCCTGTAAATGATTGACAGCAGCTGGACTATCCCGAGCACTCAGCACCGACACAGACACTCGGGTACCCTGATGGCCTGGGGATAATCAGAAAGTGCAGCTATTTCTCATTCTAATGAACCCATTATAATGATTAGGAAATTAGAAAATAGAATTTACTTTTGAGATATCCTGACTCCCAGTGGAAGCTTTGAGACAGAACAAGGGCTGGAAAGAGGATGGGTGCACAGTTATTCAATAGATGATGGCCTTCATTCCATAACTTTAAAACTTCCAATTTTTTCACTTGTTCTACAATGTGTATCTTGGATCCATACAAAATAATTCGCTGAAATTACAGGTGAGAGAAATATTTATTACCTTGGCATCAAAATAAAATCTAGTCCAAGACAAATGAATTGTGATCCCTCAGCAGAAAATAAGTGAAGATGCAGAAAATGGCTCTGGGAACTCAAATCACATGTTATTGTAGGAAATAATCTATTTTTGGAAATACAGATTAGTGAAAAGGAAATCAGTTAATGGGGATGAGTCACATTTTGCCCCCAAACCAGACTGTTTATTTGGCACAAAATGGGAGTTGAAGGGACAGGTTCACTGTTTGTGCTACTGGAAAACTTTCAAGAACGGGAAACAGATCCACAAGAGTCAAAACTTTGCTAAAATATATACAAATTGTTCCCTGAGCATTGGAATTGATGATGACAAATTGATCCTTTGTCTCGTTGCTGACTGACTTTCAACTTTTTAACTTAAAACTGAATTTTAACTGAACTGTGCAGAGTCTGCAGGAGGTGCTCAGTGCCTGTTTCACCCGGGGCTCCCCGGGTGGCTTTGCCGTGTCCTCAGCTCCATCTCCCACCACTCTGCATCCTCTCAATTTCTTGTTCCGGCTTTAGCTCCTTCTGCTCGTTGGGAACTTCGTCAGTTGGGAGCTGTGCTCACCTTCCCTGCTGCCAGGCGCTCCTCTCCTGCCTCTCCTGGTGCAGCAGCTCCACCTCCAGGAGCTGCAGGTGCTCCCAGAGCAATCCTGCTCCTCCAGGGATGCTGGATTTGTTCTGCAGACACCTGGGAAGAGCTGTAAGATCAGTGTTACCAAGGGAACACAAAGCGGGTGCACTCGTTTGTCTCCGAGGCTGTGCTAAAAGTAAACTACAAATATTTGATTAAATAACCTCAAATGAGAGACAACACAGTGTAATCTAAAATTCAAGTCAAGATTATTTATTGCTGGAGTTTTTTTATAGTTCAATCAAATCAGTTCAAGGTGTTCAAGAACATCTGAACCAAGCTCCTGCCTTCAGCCCATATGTGTTAAAACTCCTCAGGTATTTATCACAGATTTCCATATTCTTCATATTATTTTCTCTTATTTTCTCTCCACATTTAATTTTTCTTACAAAGATATATTGCATTGTCAGGAAGGCTCCTGGGAGAGGAATTTACAAAGATTAAATGAAATGATACTTTGAATTTCTCAGGTTTGAAGTTCATTTGAAGCACTGTTGACCAGAGCCGACCGTGCCTGAGTGGTCACATTAGTGATTGGTCCCTTGATATAAGTAATGCCAGTGATTATCTGAATTTAACATGTGGCCTTTCTCAGTCTGACTGTTGGGTCCAGATGTTCTCTGATTAACTGTCTCATTGAAGTCTGATTTAACGGTTGTGATTGTATCTGCCTTGCTGGACTTCAGGAATTGTCATTTTAGAAATGTTTTCTCTGGGTGATGATATCTTAACGGCAAAGGAAGGGAAGAGCTTGTGCAGTTTCATCTTTTTCTGTGGTTTTTTTTTTGTAAGAGGGAAACTTTAAAGATATTAAAATCTGAAAGGATAATATTAACAGGTGTCAAAATTGAAATAAATTTCATCTGGGACAGGTGTTGGAAAACCTGGGCTCTGCAGGACTGAGGATGTGGCATGGTGGTCTGTGTTCCCCTCCAGCACTGGGAGTGTAGAAAGTTGAGTAAAAATGGCAAATTATTGCCACTTTTTAAAATTAAACAACCAAAATACAATCCCATTGTAGTTTCAGCATACACTCGCTATAGTTTTCCAGCCCCTAGACCAATTTGTCCCAGGGAAGGGCATTTTTCTTCCCCAAATTCTGTTTGTAATTTCAGTTAAGAGCATTTAAATGCAGTTAAATAAAGTTAAATTCCATTTCCTTCTCTAAACTCAGCACTGCACAGTGTTGCTCTGCAGTTTGTCCTGTTTTACTCCAGCTTTGGGAGCACTCAGTTTTGGGGAATATTTCTCCTTTATCCTTATTTCTGTTAGTATAACTTCAACATAATTTGGAAACCTTTTGAATGAAAATCCTAGAAAAACACTGGAGTATGATTAGGCAGAAAATGATAATAGAGGGGAAATACTGTGTGTGAAATCATAGATTTCCACAGGAATATTAATCTTTATAAGAAAAATCATTGTTTTAAGTCAGATGCTTGAAGAAGCAGTTACATAATTCGAGTTTCCTGACTCACATGAGCTTGGAAAGGATGTGTGTTGTTTGATTGCTGTTATTTTGCAATTAATTGTACAACTAGATAAATTACACTATGCTTTAATGATAGAGAGGCACTGGTATTAATGAAGTAGAAAATACACATCTGAGCACTTGGAAAATGATGCCTGGCTGATTTTTTTTATTTTCTTCCCAATTCTCAGTGCTGCATTTCAATTTGATTTGTTTCTATTTTTGTTTCAAGTCACAATAAAACCAAGGAGACTCATTACCATTGAGCCCACACTCCACAAAGGGGAATGATGAAACTTTCTCTCCTATATTTAGAAGTGAAATTTCCACCAGGTGCATTCTGCACTGGACCATTTAGGAATTACCCCTCATGTCTGCCTTATCTAAACAAAATAAGTACTAATTTTTTGTATTGACTATTGAAAAACAGTACTAAGAAAATACTAAAAGGCACAAAGATAAAATAAACCCAAAGCCAATATACCCAAGTAATAAATGCAATATTTGGGGTTTTTAGTGCAGAAATCTCTGCTTTGGCCTGTGGTGACACAAAAAGGGACCCAAGGAATGGGACAGGCCCAGAGTCTGCACCCTGCAAGGGCTTTTCTTGTCACCATGTCCTGGTTGGTGTGCTTGTCTCTGCTGGCTGGCTGCAAGTTAATTCTGCTCTGAGGTGATTGCTCTTTCTTTGTTGGCAAACAATGATCTCATAAAAGCTGTTGGGAAAAACAGGAGTCAGAGGGAAAACAAACCAGGGTGGGCCAAAAAGGCTTGAAATCCTTTCCCCTCCCTAGATGGATATCTGCAGTGGGGTAGAAGAAAAAAAAACATGGAGAAAAGTTGTCTTAACTCTGATAGTATTGCCTCATTTAAAAATAAACATTTTATGTTGCTATTGTGTCACTTCAAGTTTTATAATTCCCCATTACTTACAATCTCCAAATTCTCGGTATATACATGTAATTGTTTTATTTGTATTGTTTGAGGAAAAAAAACCTTAGGCATAGCATTGTTTATTTTCTTTATTTTCCCCTGGTCTATAATTTTTATGGGATGTACTACTCTCTTTATTCACTAAGGATAATGGAAATTTTTTCTTCATGACTTATCTTTTCCCCCAGTGTGCTGATTCCATCGCTGAGGTGTTTCTCACAAACACGCAGAAATCCGCCTTGAATTTGGAAACTCCACTGACTCTTTCAGCTTCACCAGCCTCCGTCTCAGGCTGGGTTAGGTACAGGAATCTCTCATTCTGGCATGTGTCTGTAGGGTTTCGTGGGGATAACAGTGATGAATCATCAGTTAATACCTGTCAAACCCAGGTAGTCACAAGAACCCTCCAATATGCCCCGTATCGACTCCCTTCTTGTTCCTCGGCATCTGAATCCCATTAACAGCTGTCAAAACCTGGTAAACTATTTATATGCTTTCACAATTTGTTTAATTGGATAGTTAGGAAATGGCATACAAGAAAAGCTTTCCTTTTTCCTTTTTTTTTTTTTTTCCTTTAGTCTGGCTGAACATCTGTAGCATTAGGGGCTCATTATCTCTGAATTGGCACAGCAAATCAGCAGCATCATTAAAATGCCACATTAAGATGATTAAGTTTCTTTGTTACCCAGTTGACTTTTTGCATGTGCTGAGGATTTCACGATTATGACCCCACTCCTTGTAAAACACTTGAGCTACATCACCCTTTCCTGCCGTTGTCTTTAATGGTTTCTGGGTTTTATTCCTTGTGCTTTTCCCATCGCTCCCGGTAAACTTTGCTTAACAACAGGACAAAACTTAGCTTTTCTCCTCTCTATTTGATGCCAGAGTCTCAGATTAAATGGAGAATTTGGGGAGTTTTCCTCCTGAAACTTCCTCACAGAGAAAACAGCTAAGATTTAGGAACCCTCCAACTTGCCCTAATTATTTGGCTCTCTTGACTTTTTTATTTCTGCATTTTCAGCCTGGAGAAGAGAGATCGTGTGACGATATCAGAGCAGCCATCCATTATCTGAAGGGACCTAAAAGAAAGCTGAGAGGGGCTCTGCTTCAGGAACAGGAGTGACAGGACAAGAGGGAAAAAAAAGAAAATTTTGTGTTGGATATATGGGAGAAACCCCTCCCTGTGAGTGTGAGGAGGCCCTGGCACAGAGAAGCTGTGGCTGCTCCATCCCTGGGAGTGTCCAAGGCCAGGCTTGGACCAACCTGGCAGAGTGGAAGGTGTCCCTGCCCAGGGCAGGGGGTGGGACTGGATGAGCTTTAATGTCCTTCCAACACAAACCCTTTGTGATTCTATCATTTTATAGAGCACACACAAGCACTGTTTGGGTGGTGACTCAGGCTGAAGTTGCCACCGCAGCTTTATTTTGGATTTTTTCCAGAACCCATTGTTTTTACAGTGTTTCAGGTGAAACAAAAATATTACTCTGGAGTATGTCTTTCATCTTGTAATCATCTCCCCAGGAAATGAAACCATGTGCATCAGCCTTAACGCATCACACCAGCACTTTGTTCTGTAAAAGCTGCAGCTTTTTTTTTTCCTCAGTATATATTAACTCCATGAACTGCCTCAAGAAAAATAGTTCCCTGGCTTGGCCTCTATGAATGTTTTTTTTTCTCTTACAACCTCTTTTCTTGCCATAGGAAAGATGATAGCACTTCTTTTTTCCACTGTGAGAACTTTGCTAGTGTTTTCAGGGATAATTGTGTTTTTCCTCAGTTAAATTTCCCTATTCTACATGAAGTCACAGCTTCCTTCCTCTTGATTAAGGCAGACCAGCCTGGAAACTCCCTGATCTAATAAAATATGTTGATATGATTTTTAAGTGACAGATACAAAGCTTCCACACAGCTGCCAATCTCCTGATCACATGGTATTCCCTGTGCATGCCAGTACAGAGAAAAGTCTGAGCTGAAAAAGTAATCTGGTGGCTCCAGACTCTGCAATCACTTGGTTAATTTTAGTACAGCCTATACCAAGCCATCTTTTCTTCAGATTGCTTTGCACTAAAGCTGTCTCTTGTCTGGCTCTCAGGAGCTGAAGGAGCCTCTAAACCATCACAGGTGAAAAAATCCCAATCCTTCTAATTTATATTTGGGTTTTAAAAGTCTCTTCCCTTGTGTCTTCTCCTGGTCCCAATCATCAGAAGATGAATTTTCCCATGGAAATCCTTCAAACACCTACAGGAAAACACTTGAACTTTGGATGCCATGGACAGCTGAAACAACCCCTGGCTTTTGCAGAGCAGTGATGGAAAAGCCTTGATCAAAACTCAGGTGCATCCTCCTCTGTTACTACAAGGAAACACAAGCCTTACGTGCAGTGTGGAAACGGCAGAGGTGATTATTTTCCATGGTGGAATCACAAGATGATTTGCCCAGTTTGCATCAATCCCCAAGGATGTGCCATGGGGGCTCAAACCAGTGCCCACACTGTGCCACACAGACCCTGGCACAGCTCTGTGGTGAGAAAGAGAAGCAAAGAGCACAGAAGCCTCTGTTGGAGGTCACAACTCAGCCTCCACTGCTGAACAAGAGCGTGTGATGAAGGCAAAAGGTGAGACGTTAAGTAGAAAGTGGGAATTGAAATTGTTTCTGAAAGCACCAACAAGGTGCAGCTGCACTGGGTACTTCCTTTTACCATGCTGGGCAGGATGTAGCAAATTATTTTGGAACAGCCTCCTTTTGAGAGGGAAAAAACAAGCAACCAACCAGAAAAGTTTCTTTTTTTTTTAATTTTTTTTTTTCCTCCTGGGAAAGGGATGGGTGTTGAAATCTGCTTTCAGCAACTGGCAATCATTTTTCCTCAGAAAATGGAAATGGTTGTATAAACTAATTTTGAAGGAATCTTGATAACAAGATCACCCTCACACCCTTGAACATGGAGTTGGCAGCAGAAGGCACCTGCAGAGGAAGCCCTGTTTCTGTGGAAGCAGGAATCTGTGGGATGTGAAGCAGAGCTGGTACTGAAGGATCCACAAAGAAAAACAGCCCATTTTTGGGTGAATCTGGAGCTCCCTGTGGCCCTCTGAGAAAACACCTGAACCCCTCTGAGCTCATCCAGGACTGAGGCAGCAAGTCCCAACAACAAAATCCAAATATTTTCCAGGATAGGGGATAAAAACGCACAGTATGAGAGAAAACCCCTTTCTTCCATCAATATTTGCATCCAAGGAGAGCATGAGAGAGATCTCAGAGTTTTCCACACTATGGGGAGTCTTGTGCAGCAGAAAGAAACCATCAGCCACCGATTTCCCCCAGCTCAGCCCAAAGTCAGACAGATTGGCAGGACTTCATACAATCAATTAGGACAGAGGAGTGATTTTCTCCTGAAAATGTAGCTGAAAATGTTGATTTTATGAAATTCTGGGTTGCCAGATCTTTGTTTTTCAACGTTTCTTTTATGTCGCCACCTCATTTTCGCTGCCACCCATTGTTTGTTCTCAGCATTTGATGTGGTTTATTACTCAGAACCAGAGCTAATACATATTCAGCAGTTCATGTTCTGTACTTTGGAGGAAGGACAAGTGATTCAGTGCCAGATTGAACTGTCTCATGCTCGGCTGCAGGGAGGAGCAGGTGGCCAGAGAACAAGGCTCAAACAGGAAGCCCTGTGGTGCACCTCGTGCTGCTCGGATCCACTCGCGAGCTTGAGGCACAACTTGAGTTTCAGCCTTAGCCTGTCTCCTGTCAGAGAACCACGGAATGGTTTGGGTTGGAAGGACCTTAAAGCTCATCCAGTCCCACCCCCTGCCCTGTGCAGGGACACCTCCCACTCTCCCACGTTGGTCCAAGCCTCATCCAGCCTGGCCTTGGACACCCCCAGGGATGGAGCAGCCAAACTTCTCTGTTCCGAGGCCTCACCACCCTCACAGAGAGGAATTTCTTCCACATAGCCAACTTCAATTTTCCTTTTTTCACCTTAAAGCCATTCCTTCTTGTCCTGTCCCTCCAGCTCGTGGTGAATTGTCCCTCTCTGGCTCCCTTGTGACCCCTTCAGACACTGGAAGGTGCTGTGAGGTCTCCGACCAACCTTCTCTTCTCCAAGCTGAACAGCCCCAACTTTCTCAACCAACTTTAAACAGAAAAAAAGCTGTTCAGGCAGTTATTAAGGATTTTAATGGAAGTGCTGGTAGTGTTTGAGTTAATTGTGGAAAGGAAATTCAGCACCCTAAGCTGGGAATCATCAGCTGTTTATACAGTGTGACCAATTTGCTTGTATTTTTATTCTTTAGTAAATCATTAGTTGCCTGTTACATCCACCTTTGTCATGGAGCTGCATTCATTTAGGCAATGCCTTTGGATTCCTCTGGACTGGCTACAGGTCTGTTTGAAATCCGTGGATGCTGATCTTCAGGAGGTGTCAGGTTCTTTCCACATCCTCACAAAAATACTTCAAGCAAAGCTTTTGGCATTTCTGGGATGCATTTATTTATCAGGAAACCCTTACCCTGCCGCTGCTAGTTTTAATCACATAATAAATCAAGATTATCAGCTGCTCCTCACATGTCTGAGAGCTATGGATAAAAACCGTGATTTGCAAGTGAAAATTAGGATTATTGGTTAGGCTTAACTAGTGAGAATCTATCCCATGGGAGAGCTGGGAGTCCTACACTGATCAGACATATTTCCTAGGCTTGTTCTAAACACCAGAGGTTCCACAAGAAGGTATAAATTATAAGATATAATTGCTTATTAAATTTGTCTCTTTCTGTATTTCCAATTCACAGAAGAAACCTGAAATGCTGACTTCTGTAAAAATAATACTTGACAGTGGTGTGAAAAAGTGTTTTCTTTTGAATCCTGGCTAGTAATTTCAGGAGATGTTTGTACTGTATTATACATTCATAATCTGTAGAAGGAAGTTCTCCATCAAAGATAATTACCAGGTTAATTGCTTTCAAGAGTTATCTCACTGTGAGTATTACTAAGTGTCCATGACCAGTGAAGTTCCTCATCTCAACTTCATTTCTTCATCTGCATATTTCAGTAAAACTTTTAGGAAGATTGATACTGTTGTTTTATATAATTTTTAGTGCATTTTTTTTCCTAAGGTACTTCACTGTGGATAAGATTAGCCTTTTTTCACTCCTGTGCTTTGTTTTACCTGCAGATGATGTGATTAAAGTGAAAGGTGAATACAGTGAAAGAGAGGAGAGTGCTTTAAATTCCGAGCCAATGGAAAACCTGGAAGAATCCGAACTGCCTTACCCATATCCCAGAGAATATAACGAATATGAGAGCATTAAACTGGAAAGACACTCGGGTTCATATGACAACGTCAGGCCAGCTAGTGGAAAGATGAATTGTGATATCTGTGGATTAGCCTGCATTAGCCTCAATGTCTTGATGGTTCATAAGCGTAGCCACACTGGTAAATATCCCTCTGTTGTTCTTGTAAGAGCTGGAGTACTGAAAATAAGATATTTTTAATCTAGACTAGTTATTTTTAAAAAGAATATCAAAATCAGGGTTTCCTTGTTCCGTCCTTGACACCACATGTGATCTTTATCAAGTTACTCGCTGTTCTGTGCCTCACTTTACCCACCTTTCTTCTTATCAGGATTGAATATTATTAAAAGCAAGTTGGTGAGGCATTTTAAGAATTTTGGATGAAAGGCACTATGTAATGCAGTATTTCTGGCACAAAGCAAAAGTTAATTTGGTTTTGTGCTGCCATTTTCAGTCTGTATATAAATTTCTCTCTGTGCCATACTTTGGCAACAAACCAATGAGCATCTTAACTTTCAGCCTGCAGTAAGATAAGACTTTTTTTCCTTCTAAAAATTGCTGGCTTGTTGGAATCAGCCTCCTCCGGAGCACTTCTTTCCATGGAAGAACTGTGCAGTGTTTTCCATAGTCCTACATATGCTACAAGCAGCTCTGACACCAGAGCTGCACCTCCCTCCCACTGAAGCCACACTCTGTGCGTTTCTATAGAAAGAAATCAATCCAATATCTCATTCTTTCCTCTTCCAAGAAGGCAGAGGACAGCATGATACCCACGTAACCATTAAATGTCCTTTTCTGTATGTCATTTTAAGGTGAACGGCCATTCCAGTGTAATCAGTGCGGAGCTTCCTTTACTCAGAAGGGAAACCTCCTCCGCCACATTAAACTACACACAGGGGAAAAACCTTTTAAGTGTCACCTGTGCAGTTATGCCTGCCAAAGGAGGGATGCGCTTACGGGTCACTTAAGGACACATTCTGGTAAGTGACTTCACAGGCACTCCATGTGTTTTGGATGTGTGTCACTGGGACACTCGGTGTGGAAAAGGTTTGCTCAGCCTGTGAAGGGTTCAACACAGAGCAGTGACCTCTCACTGGTGCTCCTGGAGCCACCTCAGGAGTGCCTCAGCTCTTGGTGCAGAGAGATGGGCCACAAGAGCCATGGCACAGCCCACAAACCTGCTTGCACAAATAACCCCATGGTATTTTCACAGAATCACAGAAAAATTTTGGTTGGAAAAGACCTCCAAGATCATCAAGTCCAACCTTTGACCCATCACCACCTTGTCAGCTCATTTTCATACGAGTGCAGCTGGCTGTGCCAGCAAGCTCTGAACCTGAGGAGAGTGTGAGACGTGCTTGGCTGGGGCTTCCTCCCATCCTGTTCTGAGCTGTGAGGAAAATCCCAGGAGCACAATTGCAGGCAGATGACTATTGCCACCTCACTGTGGTGTAGTGCCTTTCATCTGAATCTCTTAAAATGCTCAACAGATGTTTCTTCTTAAGCCTGGTAGGGTGTTCTGTCCATTTTACAGATGGGGAAATGGAGGCACAGAGCTGAGGTGACTTGGATTTCAAGTCAGGTATCACTCGATCTTGGCTACCCCAGTTCTGCAGGAGCCAGGCTGTGCTTGTCCTTGAATTTGTCTTTATCCTGTGTTCTACATGGGCTCAGAAAGAAAACATTGATTCTAAATTATAGGTGTTATCTCTGCACTGCACTGTACAGAAAAAGTTCAACCTCACAAAGAATCAAAGTTTAAAATGAGCTTATCTGCCGAGGATAAATGAAATTCTGATTTAATCAAGACCAACAGTGTGATGCTGTCCCCCACCAAAACAATGCTATAACCACCACACTTCAAGCAAGACAGTGTTTTAGTGGTCTCTTGTGGTTATTCTAATTCTTTTATTGTTTCTTTTTCTAGTGGAGAAGCCATATAAATGTGAGTTTTGTGGAAGGAGCTACAAGCAGAGGAGCTCGTTGGAGGAGCACAAGGAGCGCTGCCGGACTTACCTGCAGAACGCTGGCATGTGTGAGGCTGGTGAGTTTATCACATTGCAGTGGTTTTGGGGTTTCAGTACTTTACAGGGCTTATAAAAGGGCATCTGGTGAGCTGTTAACCCACAGCCTGAGAACAGCTTTTGCTACACTCCTTTTCAGTAACCTGAATATATAATGTTGTAAAGGGGCTGGTTCATCGTAGCCCTCGGGCTGGTAGTTAGGGAGTGCTTTTGCTTTAATCACTTTTTTCTTTAACTGTTGCTTTGTGTAAAACATCTAAAATACTTTGTACCCAGCATTTCTGGAGGTGATGCTCGGTGAGTTAAATTATTCCTACATTAATGCTGTTATGTGGCTCATTTTACAGGATGAGTTGTTGACAACCGTGTGTTTGATGGTTCCTTTTCTTTAGACTAAGAACTGTTAGAATTTGTAGCAGTTTTAGTGGCTTGGATCCAGGGCATGAAAAGGGAGTGGTATCCCAAAAATCACTGACAGATCAGCTTAGGAGGGAGTGAGAGGTAAAGGGCTGCTTTGAATCTAGAGCTGCCTTTGGAAAAGATGAAATGTATCAAAACACAATTTTTTTTCTTATTTTCCATTTTGCAGTCTCAGTGCTGCAGTTCCAAAATACTTCAGTGAAAAGTAATCACCATAATCTTTGTCCCTGCTTCACCTGAACTAAAATCCTAAAATGAATGGTGTGATTTGGATCTCACAACACACCAGCAAGTCAGGAAAAAATTGCTCTTCCCACAGTCGAGGAGTGGCTGTGACCTCCCAAAGACTCCATGGCTGATCTAAGAGCTGAGGCCACAGTTTCAGAATTCAGGCTCCCATTTTTTGCTATGCAGCCTTGAAAAAACACCAAATACTGAAAACATGGAATCTCAGAGGGTTTGGGCTGAAAGGACCTTGAAGATCACCCAGTGCCCCCCACCCCTGCCATGGGCAGGGGCACCATCCACTCTCCCAGGCTGCTCCAAGCCTTGTCCAACCTGGCCTTGGACACTTCCAGGGATGAGCAAACTATGCCAGGGCCTCACCACCCTCACAGGGAGGAATTTCCTCCTAATAAATCTATCCACAACAGTAAGGACAAGATTCTGCAGGAATCATCACAAACCAGGCCTGAAAATCAGTGTGAAGAGCCACTGGTATGTGATGAAAACCTTGGGTACAGGAATCCCTGCACTGTGCAGAGAGTGTAGGTTGGTGTTTCAGGCTCTGTGACACACAGAGAAAACTTCTCAGAGGATCATGATTTACCAAAGTGTTTCATAGAGCTTTTTAAGAGTTTTACAGTTTTGAGGGGGCTCTTGTCTTGTCAGCAAGTGACAGATTTCTTAGAGCATTCATAAAAATTACTGGTAATCAGCTCATCAGCAAGTTTTGGGTTTGGTGAGAAGCCTTACACATTGTAAAGTGGTTTGTGTTGTAGTTCACACACCATGGCCATCACCCAACATGTCCACCTGTGAAAATGGAAAGCATGAGACCTGCTGCAGGTTTCTGCTTTGAAACCATTCCCATGGTTTAGATGCATTTCAGAATAGCAACATTCCCCCCTTAGCCCAACCCCGTGGTGCAGTCCTTGCTGCAGCACTGCAGGGAGCCTTAACTGGGCACAGCAAATGCCAATTCCCAGAGGGCCAAGAGGTGGCTGCTCCCCTTGGAGCCCCTCACACCCTTACACATCCTGCAGTGTTGTTAGGAAATGTTATGAAAAATGAGAACTCCTGGGGCATTTCCATCCAATTCCCTGGTATCAACAGGATGTTGGGTGGCAGAACCAGGGAGAGGGAAAGCTGGAAAGACTCTCGGGAGATCATTTACTACATTTCAATTTTCCCCTAAGTGTAGCACTTTGCATTTGTGTTTAGCAAACATCCTCTTTCCATTACTGATCCTTTCCCTACTTCTCTGCATCACTTTGAATTTTGGTGTTTTTCTGAATTCCCCTCAAGCTTCTCAACCAGGTCTGGTGGAAGTTGTCTCTGTCCATGGCAGGAGGGTGGAACTGGATGACCTTTAAGATCCCTTGCAACCCAAACCATTCCACAATTCTATAATTCTCACATGGAGCCATCTTTAGACACAAAAGTGCACTACATGCCATCATTCCTAACTGATTAAAATATTTAAAAGCATCAGGACAGTAGTAACCATTCTATTTGCTTTTCAGTGCCATGCTTGCATGTTCTAAATGTGGAAATATTTCTAAAAGAGAAGTTTAATGTAGCAATATAGTTGGAGCATTGTCCCTGATAACCATCTCTCTCACATTGTTCTCATTGCACAATCACCCAACTCCGTTCCACTCTCCATTCTTGAGTGACCACACAGAGATGCTACAGGAAACAATGCCTCTAATTTCAGCTTTGTACTTGAGGCCTTTGCTAACATTATCTGCACATTCTAAAAATTCTACTCACATTGGTTGGTGTGGCAGAAACCACACTATGGGAACAGCTCAGTGCAGGGTGAGCGCTGGTGGGGCTGGGACAGCAGCCGCTCTCTCTCCAGCTGCAGGGTGACATGGTGGCCCAGAGATGGCTGTCCCATCCCTGGAAGTGTTCAAGGCCAGGTTGGACAAGGCTTGGAACAACTTGGGCTAGAGGAAAGTGTCCCTGTCCATGGCAGGGGGTGGTACAAGGTGATCCTTAAGGTCCCTCCCAAGCCAACCCACTCAGTGAACCCATGGTGGCCAGGAGGAAAGTGTCCCTGTCCGTGGTACAAGGTGATCCTTAAGGTCCTTCCCAAGCCAACCCACTCAGTGAACCCATGGTGGCCAGGGCACAGCACCTTTTGGAGAGGTGGCTCCTCAGCCAGCACTCCCAGGACAGCCTGAAGAGCCCTTCCCAATGGATAATTCACAGGAAAGAACACTCTGGAAGTGCTTTACCCAGGCAGGATTACACCTGAAATGTGCACGGAGACTGGCAGCAGCACTGGGAGCAGCATGGAGACCTCTCAGGGGGGTCAGGGAAGTCCATCCTCAGCCCTGGTTGAGGATGAGGAGGAGAGGGGCTCCCAGCTGTAAAAGTGGCTGAGATAACCCCATCTTTACACCACATAAAATTCCATGCTTAGGAGCTCAATTTCCCAAGTAATTCCAGAGCCAGTGATCAGATCTGACCAAGAAGGACAAGGGGATTTATTTGAGCTGCAGAGTTCCTTTCAGCATCCTCAGAGACTTTTTTTTTGTTTGTTTGTTTTGCTTTCTGACCCTGTTGAGCCATCAGAGCCATGAGCTTGCAGGATGCTGCTATTCAGTGCTTTGGAAGCCTGGATTTTCTGTATTTGTTTTTTTTTCTCAGTGTAATTTTGAGCAAAGCATTTGATCATGCCTGAATTTTATTTTTAGATCCATGTTACAGTGAGGTAATTAGTTATTTAAATCACCATGTGCAGTGGAATCATCCAGAGGGAGGAGAATTGAAGAGGGACACAGGGTGTGATGACTTCTCTATATTTGAGAAGTCTTTAGAGAATTTGGAGTTATTAAAAAACTTTTTGCTAAATATTATTCTTGGATTGTTTAATATGTGATCCAGAAGAAAAAGTTGGATGAGATAATTTTCAGTTGGTTTCTGGGTACAGAGAGCACTGTTGTGGATGAGAACCTGTATAACCACCTTCATCTTACTGGGAGCAGACATTGTTTCCCTAAGGCCAGGTTGTGGAAATGCCATCAAAGACCTTTTGTGGCCCATAAATAGAAATTATTTTTTCTTTAGGAAAAAATAGCCAGTAGCAAGGAGTCCAAAATCTTAATGTGAAGGCAAAGACCCTCAGCATCAAAATAAAAGGGCAGAGAACCATGAAACTGCAAGATGGATTCTACAGGAATCCCAGAGCATGTTATGTAGGTCAATAGTTACTGTCTCTGCAGATCTCCTCCGAGGAAAGGCTCTGTTATTCCTGCAGGAAGCCCTCATCTGCCCTCCTGACATTAATTCAACAATTAAAGTTCCCTTGGTGGCACACAAATAATGTTGACAAGTCACCCCTGATGTGCTATGTGCAGCTTCCAGGGTGCTCCTGGGGCTGGGAGGGCTGAGAGCAGCTCTGAGCTGAGTCCTGCCAGGATAAGGAAAAACACTGAAAATGTGGAATTAAAGCTTTACTAGAGCAACCCACGGCTCCTCAGAGTGCAACTCCTGGAGGTAAAGACTGAGGAAAAGAGGAGCTGAAACAGAAAAATCATAAAACCAAAGAACTGGCAGGGATCGGGGAGCTGCTTTTATGGTATGGGTGAATTGTGTTTTCTTTCTTTTTTCTTTACAAAGAAAAAGGTACATTTTTGAGCACACCATTTGTTGGGGTTTTTAAAATTTAGATTACTGTTGTTAATGACTTGTGCAATGATCCAGCCAAGATTATGAGGCTTTGGGGTTGGGGGTAGCTCAAACCTTGCACTACAGTCACCTAAAGTTAATATAAAGCTGCATATTCCAGGCTTTGGAGCATGAGAATTAAATCCAAGTCCTGAAATTAAAAACCCTATAATTTTCAAGACCAAACTAGAGCTTTTGACCCAAGCCCAAGCAGGTGATTACTTTCTACCTCCCTCCCTTCCCCTCGGAGTGTCACCTTAACCTGGTGTTTTGTCTCACTTGGTGCAGCTCTTACATCGTGTCTGGGTATTTCATGCTGAGAGCAGGCATGAATACATTTATGGGAACCTCCAAACACACTGGAGTAATTTGGAATCAAACTGAGACTAGAAGAGCAGTGTGTTATTACCTTCAAGGCACTCCATGCCCTGCCCAGGGCTGCCTGTCACGTACATCCCAAGGTTCCAGGTCTGTGACCAAGCAGAGCCAGGCCCTGTTATCCCATCCTCCCTGACTCATATTTGCAGCCACTGTACCTCTGAAAACACTTCACGTTTTCAAACTGCTGAACAAACACGAACAAATAGTTCTGGCTGAGGTTTGGTGAGTCATGGTTTGTGCTGACTGAAACTGGTGTTATCAGGAGCAGCACTGACAAACAGGTACAGAGCACGGAGTGAAACGCTCAGGGAAAGGCTGCACAGGGCTGGGAAGGATGAAGCTGCACTTTCAGCACTTGCTCTGCTGGGCAAACAGAAATTGAAGTCAATACTCAATAAATCTCTGTTTAGCAGGACTGAAATATCAAAATGTTCCTATTGCTTTCCTCTGGCCCTGCTTGTCTCTTACTTAGGTTATGCTTCATGTATTCAGGGAGAACTCACTTTGGCCTACCAGTGCCTTAAGGGGGTGACAAAAAGGAGGCAGAAGGATTTTTTATACAGGCAGGGAGTGACGGGAGAAGGGACAATGGTTTTAGACTGCCAGAGGGCAGGGTTGGATGGGATGTTAGGGAGAAATGCTTCCCTGGGAGGGTGGTGAGGCCCTGGCACAGATTGCTCAGAGAGGCTGTGACTGTCTCATCCCTGGAAATGTCCAGCACCAGGTGGGACAAGGCTTGGAGCAACCTGGGAGAATGGAAGGTGCCCATGACCATGCCAGGGGGGCACTGGATTATCTTGAAAGTCCTTTCCAACTAAAATAATTCCATATATCCGTGATTCTGCATTTAGATTTGTTGGTGTATATACATTAACACAGCAACCAGAACTCTTTCACAGTGAGATCCAACATTTTATACCACCTTGGGGAAGCAAATCACCCCTCATTGTCCTCAGCTTGCAGATCCCATCTCCTGCAGGCTCGGGCAGTCCCTGAAGATGTGTCCAGTTCTCAGCACAGTGATGCCTGCCACTATTTTAGCAAAGACTTCACTCTTCATTAGAACGTTTGACATAAAACTAGCAGTCCAGACGGGTGCTGTTGAGGTTTGAGCAGGGTTTGGGGGGGAAGCCACAGCAGTTAGGATCAGTATTAGTGTGGTAGTAGCGATATGAGGTGGCAGCTCTCCAGCTCAAGGCCCCTGCAGCCTCCAGGAGCTGAGAGCAAGCACAGCTTCTGTGCAGTGCTTAGCACAGCTGAGGACAGCTCTGGAAAATGGGAAGAGCCTTAACAGGCCCAGTCCCAAGGGAGTCAGCACAGGGCATTACTTTTCCAAAAATTAGAAACTTGGGAGGTTGTAACAAGCTTTAAAACATAGAAGAAACATTCATAGTTTTAGCTGTATCATTTAGGAAAAAAATATTAAGTGACAGTAACACCTGGGGGAAAAAAGAGTTAGAAATTTTGAATTTTGAAAGGCTTTATTGCTTTTATTTCACTGGAACACTGATATATATCATACAAGTTTCTTAGTGATTCGTTAAGACATCTATGACTGATATCTGAAAAGTCAAGCAAGAACAATGAGTGTCTCCTGCAGCTCGAAACACTGAGTGTGCAGGTGTCACCCAGCCTTACTCAGAATCAAAGAGAAAGGCCAGCAGAGCTTCTGTCTCCATCTGCAATGTGACCAACCTTCCAGCCAGTTCATTTACTTCCTCTCGCTGACGACAGTTCTGGTTTGTGCTCCCCCCTGAGTGAGCTCAGGGCTCTGCTGCCACTGACCACAACGGGTGCCCAGAGAGCAGGAATGACAGAAAAAGCAAAACCAGCTCTGCATTAGATCTCCAAACTGTTTCCTCCGGTTATGTGGCCGATTGGAGATTAAACCAGTCAGCTCTTCCTTTTTTTTATCTTTCTTTTTTTCCTTTTCACCTACGTGTTGTGTTTTTTTTTCTTTTTCTTTTTTTTTTTTCCCTTCTTTTTTCACATTTTCCAACGGATCCAGCGTGGAGGCAAGGCACATCAAGGCAGAGATGGGGACTGAAAGAGCCCTTGTGCTGGACAGGCTAGCGAGCAACGTGGCAAAGAGAAAAAGCTCAATGCCTCAGAAATTTATTGGTAAGAACAAAACCCCTTTTCATCTGCAACAGTTAAATACGTGTGGGTCGGTAACAAACAGTACAATGCCTCTGCTTCTTTTAAATATCCTGCTCAAGCTTAGCATCTAATACAAAAAAAAAAATTAAGTAACGTTGATTTTCGTGATGGGGTTTTAGCAATTTGTTGTGAGGGTTTGATTAAAATAAAAAGAATTTATTCTGTTGGCTGCTTAAACTGGGTGGAAGCTACTGTTGTGCCTTGTGTCTTTATGTAGGTGATTTTTAAATATGTTTTATGAGCTTCCATGTGCCATTTCTGTTCCTCTGCATTTGAAATGTTCTCTGCTAGGATCTAGAACAGGCAAAGAACAGGAAGGTTAATGTTTTCTCAGCAGGAGCTGAAGATTCCTGCAGGATTCATGTGTAGAATAAGGCCTAAAGGCAGAAAAGTATTGGATTTCTCTTAGTCATCCTACTAAATTTGTCTATGATTAAAAAATATCAAATCCTTTCTTGTGGTAATTTAAGCAAGCAGATGTTTCCATAGTATTTTCTTTGCATTTAATTGAACATGATCAGAGTTTTGCATGTTGGGGATCTTAAATACTAGTTGGGCAGGTTCTGGGTTTCAGCAAACACCTGACCCTCTTGGCCAGTCTTATTTCATCAACCTGCCTTTAAAGAAAATAAAATACAGCCCTGTCCTAAGGAAAACCCTTAGTCAGCAGTTATATAATATTGGTGCTGATGAAGCCTTATTTGTGCTCTTTGTAGGGTTACATAAGGTAAAAAGTGGTTTTGTTTTTTTTTTATGGCCCAATATAAAGTTCACCCTCTGAGTGGGGCCCATGTGGGAGAGGTTGGGGCTGGGAGAGCAGGCAGGGCTGCTGCAGCCAAACCCCCAGCACAGGGTGCACCAGCTCCAGGGCAAGGTAAAGGTGAGCAGCTGGATCCATCCAGGTAGAGGTGAGCAGCTGGATCCATCCAGGTAAAACTGCAGCTGGATCCATATAGGTAAAGGTGAGCAGCTGGGTCCATCCAGGTAAAACTGCAGATGGATCCAGCCAGGTAAAGGTGAGCAGCTGGATCCAGCCAGGTAAAACTGCAGATGGATCCATATAGGTAAAGGTGAGCAGCTGGATCCATCCAGGTAAAGGTGAGCAGCTGGATCCATGTAGGTAAAGGTGAGCAGATGGATCCATCCAGGTAAAACTGCAGATGGATCCATCCAGGTAAAACTGCAGATGGATCCATCCAGGTAAAGGTGAGCAGCTGGATCCAGCCAGGTAAAGGTGAGCAGCTGGATCCATCCAGGTAAAACTGCAGCTGGATCCATCCAGGTAAAACTGCAGCTGGATCCATCCAGGTAGAACTGCAGATAGATCCATCCAAGTAAAGCTGTGCAGCTGGATCCATCCAGGTAAAGCTGTGCAGCTGGATGGATCCAGGTAAAGCTGTGCAGATGGATCCATGCAGGTAAAGCTGTGCAGCTGGATGCATCACACAATAAACCAACTCAGTTTTTGAAGATAATGGAGCTCTTAGTGGGTTTGGTAGGTAGAACTGGCCTTTCATCTGTGAAAACTGGTCTCATTTATGTATTTATTTTAAATTTGTGTGGCTTTCTAAAGGTCACCTCACTGCACAGCCAGACCAGCACACTCCACCTGAGTCTCTTTGGTGCTCAGGATTGAAACTGGGCCTGTGGGGCTTGGCCCTTACACGTCTTGCTGGGGTTCAAAAAGCAATACTAATGCAAATGGGTTTGTAATCCTTTAGCTTCCTCTATTTTAGCATTTTTTCAGCTCTCTCATTGTGCAATCACCACCAGTTTGACCTTTATGTATTTTATTAAACACGTCTGCAGCAGGATGCACCCCCTCAGCATAAGCCTAACGTGAAGAACGAGTGGGTTTGGGGTTTCCTCTGTGAGCCAAAGAGTTCCTGTGTGGCCCAGATCCTCTGGGATTTGTGCTGGTGCTGCATGGCATGAACTGGCACTGCACACACAGGTGATTGTGTGGAGAAGCCAGAGAACCCATCACAGATCACCTAAAGGCACAAAATAATCAATTTTTGAAACTTGCAGGTTTTCTAGGACTTGTGTGATTTTTCTGATTGTGTGGAGAAGCCAGAGAACCCATCACAGATCACCTAAAGGCACAAAATAACCAAATTTGAAACTTGCTGTTTTTCTAGGACTTGTGTGATTTTTCTTGTTAAATTACATGTGCAAACATCCCCCTCTCAGTCCTCTGCATCCCTGGGAAGGATGTTTCCAGGAGCAGGCTGTCCGACCTTGCTCTGACTCCTGTGCCTTTCTGACCTGTCCCTGTCAGAGCTCGGATCTGCCAGGCCAGTGCAGGGATTCTTTGGGAAATCTGGGAATGAGTGCTGATGTCTCATTTAGTCAGGAAGCAGGGAGAGGGATACACACTAACAAGGCATCTTTGTTTGGCTCGTTTCTCTGAATGAAGTCTATTGATTGGAAGAAAAACCCCTTTATTATAATTGGAGGGCTCTGCAGAGATTCAGACAAGCACCAGGAGTCTCACCCACTTTATTTTTCACATTTCCATCCCCAGTAGCTGCCTCGTGTGCAGCAGTACAAGTCCCACACAAGGGCAGGGACCACCAAACCCTGCATTTTACTCTCCACCTCTGCACCAGGCCCCTCTTCAGACCCTTTTCCTGGGGAACCTTAAAACCCACCAGGACAGTGGAATCACAGAGCACTGTGAGACCCTCATGATCATTCAGGAGTTGGACTCAATGGTCCTGGTGGGTCCCTTCCAGCTCAGGATATTCCACAATCCCATGATCACACTTTCTTTATCTTACTTTACAACAGCAACTCTTAACACCAAAATTTTTAAGAAGTCATGTCTATTTTTGCTTTTGTTGTTATTTTTTTCTACTTAAATTCCAATTTATTCACATCTTTCACTTGCCTGGAGCTGGTTTTATGAGTCACCCAAAAGTACTGCAGCATTTTATTTCCTTCCATGTGAAGCTGGACGCGAGCGGTGCTGCGGGCTGGAAGCAGTTACACTTTTGTGGTTCGTTAACACCTTTTGGAGTCTTTTAGAAGAGAAACGTGAGCTCCTGGTTTTCTGCCTCTGCAGTGAAACCCCACGAGTTTCATACACATTGAGTCACGGTGTTGACAGGTGACTGATAAACATCTGCACCAGTGAGTTACCGTAACTAAGAGATTCGTGGATTTAGGGTTTGCGAGTCACTAGCATGTGAAACCTTTCAGCTGCTCTCTTTCTTATTTTTTTTTTAAGCTATGAACAATTTTATGCTTTTAGTAACCACAAAATTCAGTTACTTATTTCTAGACATTCACCTCCAAAATGTCTTTAATACTTTTGGGGCGCAGTTTATTTCCTCCTTGCAGCTGGCACAGAGAGCAGGAGTTGCCCTGTGCTGCCCAGAGAGGTGTGAGCAGAATTTCAGGTGCACTTTCCTCCACTTCTGTCCATTCCAGAGCTTTCCAAGCCACAGCACACCCAGAGAAAAACTTTTTTTTTTTTTTCACTAACCCTCTATCTAGTGACCCTAACTCTGGGGGGTTTATATCTATATTTATATCTGCCAGTATTAGATTACCTGAATACCTGTGTAGAGATCCAAGAAGCCAGGTATAGCTCAGAAGAAGCTGTAGTTGTCAAAGCACAGTGGGGAAAACTACTTCAGTGTCCAAGGACTTGCCAAAGATGAATCTCTCAGAAAGTACCCTCACTACCTCTTCTATTATACTGGTTTGCTTCTAGGCCTGAGATTTTAAAAAATATGAAAAAAACCAAACACCCCACCCAAAAGCTACTTTCAGCAGAGAACATATCATGCCACATTCCCAGAGATTTCTGCGCTTTAGAAAAGTCATCACAGGGTTTGAACAACTCTTTACCCACTCAGAAGCTGCACAGAGGAATCCATGCAGGTAAAGCTGCACAGCTGGATCCATGCAGGTAAAGCTGCACAGCTGGATCCATCCAGGTAAAGCTGCACAGCTGGATCCATGCAGGTAAAGCTGCACAGCTGGATCCATGCAGGTGAAGCTGTGCAGATGGATCCATCCAGGTAAAGCTGCACAGCTGGATCCATCCAGGTAAAGCTGCACAGCTGGATCCATCCAGGTAAAGCTGTGCAGATGGATCCATCCAGGTAAAGCTGCACAGCTGGATCCATGCAGGTAAAGCTGCACAGCTGGATCCATGTCGCTATAGGACACAAGACAACATGACGCAGACACACTGCTGCTCTCAGGCAGGAAAAGAGCGAGTTGATTTTCTGACTGTTACATTTATAGATTTCCAAAGGTGACAGAGGATTGGAGGGTGAAAGGGCCACCTCTCCAGGGACACTGGACAAACTAACAGCCTATCAAGTTTCTCTTGCTCCATAAAAGAATGCAAAACAATAAGTTGTTTACAGAAAGTGTGTGAGAAAGTTTCTCACAAGAATGCAAACATCAGAAGCCTTAGAAAATCTTAAAAAATCAGGGCGACAGATCCATCCAGGTGAAGCTGCACACCATGATTAGCACTCAGGTAACCATCACCTCTCATCTCTCGCAGGTGAGAAGCGACCCACCTTCGACGTCAATTACAACTCCAGTTTCCTGTACGAGAAGGAGAGCGAGATGATGCACGGGCGCATGATGGACCAGGCCATCAACAACGCCATCACCTACCTCGGGGCCGAGGCCCTGCGCCCGCTCGTGCAGACGCCGCCGGCGCCCACGGCCGAGATGGTGCCGGTCATCAGCAGCCTGTACCCGCTGCCGCTGCCCCGCGCCGACGTCCCCAACGGCAGCGAGGCCGAGAAGAGCCACCTCAGGGACAAGAGCCTGTCATCCGACAGGGGCCTCTCCCCCAACAACAGCGGCCACGACTCCACAGACACTGACAGCAACCACGAGGAGAGGCCCAACCCCGCCTTCCCCCAGAGCCAGGCGATCCCGGCTCCGACCCGCAACGGCCTCCAGGCCCTGAAGGATTTCCCGAGGCCGTACGAGATCATCAAGCCGCCCGCCATCTGCCCGCGCGACGCCTTCAAGGTCATCAACAAGGAAGGGGAGGCCATCGGCGTGTACCGCTGCGACCACTGCCGCGTGCTCTTCCTGGATTACGTGATGTTCACCATCCACATGGGCTGCCACGGCTTCCGCGACCCCTTCGAGTGCAACGTCTGCGGCTACCGCAGCCACGACCGCTACGAGTTCTCCTCGCACATAGCTCGGGGAGAGCACAGGGTGCTGCTCAAGTGAAAGGACAGCTTCTCCAAGGTCAAGGGATGTGTTTTTAGTTGGAGGGGAGGCTCGGTCGGTTGGCGTTTTAATTAGTGTAATGAAATTTCTTGAGTATTTTTCTAGGCCGGTTTTGAGCGTGTCACAAGGTGACGCCTTTTTAAATTTCTTTCCTGGTAATTCAGTGTTCTGTAGCATCTCTGCCTGGCTGCTGTGGTGAGTGGGACTGTGGGAAACACCAGAAGCAGAGACTGGTTTTGATATGAACATTATTTTTGCGAATCTTCAGAGCCATTTATGATGTTTTCAATTTTTAACTTGTGTTTGTTTTTATAGAGTTTGCTTTAAGTCAGCACAAAAGGTTTTCGTGCCAATTCCCCTGCCCATTCAGGTGAATAGTCAGAGGTGGGTTGGAGGAGCTTTTCCCAGTTATAATCCCAGTGGTTTATCACCAAAACAAGGAAAAGAGGGCAGGAAAAGGGAGGGATTATAAATTCCTCTTCAAAGCTTTTCCCCTAAGCCCTAACAAGAGCGTGGCACACTTTCATTTTCTTACCCCACTGCTGATTTTCTTTTAAGTTACTCAGTAAGAGGAAAATAAGAAATGACACCTATTTGGGGTTGGGATTTTTTAACAGTACATATTTTTGGGATACCCAGCGAGGTCCCTGGATGGCTCATCCATGTGGCCTGGAGGAAATCCCGATTTTCATTGCTGGAAACTCCTCCTTTCTGATGGCTGCCGAGAACGAGGACGAAGCTGTGCTGTGTGCTGTGCCTCTGTCCCACTGCAGCCATGTGGCCGTGCCATCTGTGTCCCCACAGGGTGGCCCTGGCTGGCTGTGGACAGGTGAGACCCCGGGCAGGGCTGAGAGAGCCACACCAGGACAGCCCTCGGGGGATGCTGCTCCACACCCTGAGCAGCTGCCACCCCTTTGAAATTGGTTTTTACAACTTCTCTTTGAATTTCCCCATGGCCCCACAGCTGTGTTGGTGTCCCTGTGCTGGAGAGGGGATTGGTAACGGCTTTGCTGAGTGAAGGTTTAATCTTTTTGCAAAATATTTTTGTATCCTGTAGTTAGGAGTGTTCTGATGGACTTTCTGCATCCCTTGTGTGGTTTGAGAGCTGTGTTGCTTTTGTGTTAGCCCTGCTGATCCAATCACTTCCCTGAGGGAAGGCTGAAGAGCTGAGGGTCAAGAACTACTGAAATTCATCCCTCCCTTTGAGTTCTTTTGGCTCAATTATTTCCTCCCTGAATTTTAAGGTACAAAATAAGAAATTTATATTCGTGTTTTCCACTAAAGGTGGACTTGGAGAGGGATAATTCAGCCTGCAGTGTGTCTGAGTATCCAGGGTGCTGTGGAAGTGCTAATCCAGGATCCTGCTGTCCTGGGGTTGAGGAGAACCCTTCTGCTGTTTTGTGTGGAGCTGCAAAGCAGGTTTGGGATGTTTCCCAGAGCTCCATCATGAGCAAGGTGCATGTTGGCTCTCCCTAAATGAACACCTGTGTCACAATGTGACCAATGCTCCTCCTGTGATGCTGCAGCTCCACCAAGGATCAGCCCCAAGGGCCAAGATTTTGGGTCCAGAAAAGCGAGGGAAAGGGAGTGAGAGAATTCCCAGAGAACAAAGAGAAGGTTCCACTGCTGCCCTGACATTTCTAAGTCCAACATTTTTAGGACATTGTGGTTATCTTTATCAATTTCTAATTTTGTGACAAGCTTGCTTTTCAAAGGCTTCATTTCAAGACCAAAGAATTGTCAATAAATGAATAAAATATTTAAATAATGACGATGTCCTGATTGAGGGCAGGCAAAGGCAGGTTCTTAAAGCAATCCACAGAGACTTCCTGGAGCCATCCAAACATCTTATTCTCCATAAGTGGATTGGGTAATGGATTCATTTAAGAATACACTTGAATTGTCCCTTCACACCCCATCATTCAGCCCTGTCCCACAGCGCTGCCCTGGCTTGGGACATGGGAATCCCACTGAATCATGCCTGGATGTTGAGGGGCTGTGTTGGTCTCTGAGCTTGGGGGAGCTCTGGAAACCACCTTGTCTGGGAAAACAGATGGGAAAAACACTGAGACTGATTTATTCTGCTCCTGGCTTGGTTACCTTGGTCTGGAACAGGGTTGGAGCATTCTCCAGTGCCTTGGTGTGTCCATCTTGCTTGGTTTTCATTTACTGATGAATTACACCCCAAGAGTGGGCAGGGGAAGCTCACCAAGGAGCTTTTAGCACCAAGAAATGAACCTCTGCTGCTTAAAGGATTTTTTAAGTTTTAAAAATATCCGTAAATAAATGCCCACTCTGTCAGCCATGAAAACAGATCTGGGAGTGACCAGCAGAGCTGGCTGAGGAGTGAGAATGAGTGCTGGGGCTCATTTGACATGCTGGGAGCTGTAAACCCCACAGGTGTGATGGAATCTGTGTCCCCAAGGGGTGCTGAGCCACGGTGGGGGCTGTGCTCAGCAGAACCCGCTCCAGTCAGAGGTGTAAAACAACATCACCTGCTCCTCTGACCGCTGGAAAATGGTGTTGGGCACGGTTTTGGTGAGCAGAGGAAGGGTTTAACCCGGGAGCTGCGGGGTGGGGGCAGCTCAGCCCCACTCCTGGGCTGCGGGGTGGGTTCGTGGCTCCCAGGGCTGTGTCGGGCAGATGGAAACATCCCGGCTGCGGAGGGTGGAGGCTCACACCAACCCCCTTTAGGCTCTTTTAGCACCTGCCTTACCAGGCTGACGTTGTTCTCGCTTCTTTCATCCCCCCCTGACACCTCCTGCCACAAGAGCTGGACACGCTTGAGAAACAGAAACGAAAAAAACCCGAGAAGAAAGTCAGAGGATCCTTTTTTTTTTTTTCTTTTCCCTTCACTTCCTTCCCGCTCGGGTGCCACCAAACACTGAGGGGTCTCTCCGAGGGTTGGGTGGGACAGAGGGGGCTCGGGGCTGCGGACAGCGACTCCCAAGGCATCTTCCCATCCTGGTTTATCTTTATAAGAATTGGTTTGATCCAAAACCCCTCAGCCTTCTCCTGCCTGGAGCCAAACCCCTTTAAAGGCTTACAGAAACCTTCAGTTGGTGTTGTGACAGAGAGATCCTTATCTGCTGATAGCTGTAATCGTGATAGAGCGCAGAGGAACTCGTTTCTCCTGTCGTGTCGTGTTGAAACACGCTTCCTTAACGCACCAAAAAAAAAAATCCCATAAAACTTCCGCCTGCTGGTCTGCATCCTTGGAGCATCCCGGCCGGCTCCTGCTCCGGTCCAGCCCCCAAAACCCGACGGGAGGGGACGGGGAGCACTGAGTCACTGCCACCACCCCCTCGGTGGCCCGACTCCCCCGCCGTGCTCTGACTCACGGGGACCCGGCGGCGTTTTCCCACCCTCGGCGTGGGTCGGGTTCCCAAATCCGGGGGGCAGGGGGTGAGCAGAGCCGGCTCTGTGCTGAGCGACAGTGGGAAGGGGCATTGGAAGTGCCCCCAGCTCTGGCACCGGGACGCAGGGACAGGGCCGTGACTGTCACCGCGGTGTCACCGGGGCACCACCACGGGGACAGCAGCTTTGTGTCACGCCTGGTGCCCCCCTCGCTGCGCCGGGAGGGAAGTGAAGCCCCCGGGGAGCCGCCGACCCGGCCCCTCCAGCCCCTCCAGCCGGGTTATATCTGGCGCCGCATTTGCATGGCAGCGAGCCGGCACCTGGCAGCGAAATCCTCGGGGGATCGAGGACACGGGGAGCGGCTGGCGATTGTCACACGCTGGCGACAGGAAAGTCCCAGCAGACGATTGTTTTTTTAGAAGAATTTACTTCCAACCCGCACGGCTCCGGCAGTGCCTGCACCCCGGCACCCGCGGGGCTGCGGCCATGGGGGTGACAGCCCTGGGCTCCAAGTGGTGCCCCACGGCCACGGAGGATGCTCCGGGTGCGAGGTGATGCTCCTCAGCCCCAAACACAAGCCAGGTGCCCGCTGCCTCTTGGGGATGCCCTCACCCACAGCAGCTCCCTGTTCCCCCCTCTCTGTCCCCCCAGTTCCCCCAGTTCCAGCCCCACTGCTGCTCCCCTGGGCACTGGGGGACACCGTGGGGCTGGGGGTGTGTGAGGAGGGTCCTGTCCTCCCTCAGCCCCGTTTCCCACAGCCGTGGCTTTGTGCCGGGGCCCCCCTTGTTGCTCCCCGGGGCCGGGCAGAGTCACGCCTACCTCTCCCCCCATCCAGCCCCCCAAGCGGAGAAAGTTAGTCAAATCTGCAGAAACCGCAGAGGGGGGAGGCAGCGACACTGTCACCGCTTTGATGTCACCCCTGCACGTCCCACAGGTGCTGCCACCACCCCGGGGCCGCGGTCCCACCACCGCTTTGCCATTAACTCGTGCGAGAAGGGGGGGATAATGCAAAAAATATTTCCTTCCCCACCTCCATCCTGTCCCCACGGTCCCTGGAGCCGGCGGGGCTGGCAGAGGCCACGTGCGCGGCACACGGAGCTGCAGCCGCTGCCATCCAGCCCTCTGGGGGTCCCTCCAGAGCTCCGGGGACTCAGGGAGGGCGGGGGGAGCCAGGAAGGCTCTGAGCAGCGGGGCTGATTCATGCCGGGCCTCCTGTGGTTTCCCCCTGCTCTCACCTCCCGGTGCTGTCACGCCAAGCGCCCACACGGCAGCGCCCAGGGTGAACCCACCCTGATGTCACCCACCGGGAGCTGGAGGGGGGAGCCCCTGGGGCATCTGCTAGGGCACCAGAGATGGTGCTCTGGGGCACCCAGAGCTGCTGCTGGGCACCCCTGAACCCGCCCTGCACCCCAAATGCCCCCCGTGCCCCTCTGAACACTCCACACACCCCTCTCGCTCTGCTCCCCAGCACCTCCTGCACCCCCTGTGCTGCCCCAGCGCCCTCAGTGCCACACAGGGGTGACACCCACCACAGGACATTCCCGACCCCGCAGCAGTGCCCGGAGGGAGGAGGATGCAGCACCGGGGGGTGACGGGGTGAGGTCCCCTGGGTGCCACACGCCCGCGGGGCAGAGGCACGGGTGCCCCAGGGGAGCAGGAGGCAGGCAGGGGGCAGCTGCCAGCCCTTCCCAGCCCCGTCACGGCCGCTGCACTCCCGGAGGAAGCTGCTCTGCCTTGCCCTGGTTATAAATACCCTCCCATTTTAATGCGGTGGCGGCGGGAGCTATTTCAGGCCGGGAACGGGAAGCGAAACCCTGCCCAGGTCCCGGCCTCCTTGCCCCCGTACCCGGGATGGGCTGGGCAGTGCCCAGGAGCCACAAGGGTTTATTTGAAGCCCAGGAGGCGCACGCCTGCCTTGACCTTCTGTGCCTTCCAGCGGAGCAGGCGGATGGCGCGGAGGCCGAAGCGCAGCACGGCGTCGTACTTGAACACCAGCTGGTAGAAGGCGTGGGTGACCAGGGCGCCGCTGGGGTCGGCGTGTTTGAGGGCGGCCATCGGCGTGTACGCCGCGTTGGTCTGGTGCCGGAACGGCGGCCGGGCCGCCTCGATCACCCGCAGGGTGTGCTGCACGTGGGCAGGGGATTGTGCCCTTCCTGTCCCCTTCCTGTCCCCTTCCTGTCGCCACAGCCCCACCCCATTGAACCCTGTCTGGATCCCATCTGCACTTCCATCCTCATTCATTTTTCCCCTCCCTTCCCATTCTCCTATTCCCGTTCCCATCCCATCTCCTTCTCATTCACTTCCTATTCCCATCCCCAAGCACTTCCCATCCTGTCTCTAATCCATCCCACCTCATTCTATCCCATCCCCAAATCCTTCCCATTCTAACCCTATGTTTATCCTATCCCACCCCATCCCCTTCCCATCCCACCCCTATCTCCATCCCTTCGCATTCCCATTCCATTTCTGCCCATCTCCATCCTCAGTTCCTTCCTGTTTTATTCCCATCCCATCACCATTCCCATCCCATCACCATTCCCATCCCATCACCATTCCTATTCCCATTCCCATCCAGCTCAGCCCCATCAGGATGGAGCTGTCTGGGTGTCAGCTGCCCCACTGCTGGCTGGGCGCTGCTGTTCCTTGTTAGGACAAATTAACCCCTCTGTCCGGCCCAGCCCAGCCCAGCAGGGCACCCCCTGCCCGCTGGCACCCCCTGCCCGCCTGTCACCTCCGCGATGTCCTCAGGGGTCTGGCCCAGGCTGGTGAAGACATCCCTGGAGTTCCTCAAGTAGAGCTTGGTGAAGATTTCGGCCGTCTCGGGGTCGGTGCGCGAGTAGTCGGCGCGTTCGGCTTCCTCGTACAGCTTCGTCTCGAATTCCGTCATCACCGGCCCCGGCTCCACCAGGCTGATCCTGCCCAGGGATGGGGCGCTGGGCACTGGGCACCCCCGGAGCCCCGTCCCCAGGGGGTGCACGGCCACCTGCCCCCATACTCACGCCACGTTGAAGCGCAGCGCCTGCACCACCAGGCTCTCGCAGAAACCTTCCACCGCAAACTTGGAGGCCGAGTAGATGTCATTGAAGACGATGCCTGGATGGGTTGGGGAGCTCCAGTCAGGGCTGGGTGGGGGCTGGTCCCCCCAGGGCACCCCGTTTTCCCCTACCCTGCAGGCCCATGATGCTGCTGATGACGACGATGTGGCCGCCGCGGCGCCGCTTCATGTCGGGCAGCACCTCCTTGACCAGGCGCACCAGGCCGAAGAAGTTGGTGTCCATGAGGCTCTGCATGGCTGCCAGGCTCTGGCACTCCAGGGGCCCCGCCATGCCCACCCCGGCGTTGCTGACTGTGGGCAGGGGGCATCAGCGGGGTGTGCCCTGGGCAGGGGGATCCCTCACCCTGGGCATGGGGGTCCCTGCTTCTCCGAGTGTGCCCAGCATGGGTGTGGAGGGTCCCTGGTGCTGGGTGACCCTGGCAGGGAGAGTCACTTGTGTGTGGGGTCAGGGTGCTTGAGGGACCCTTGGCACAGGGGGTCCCCAGTGCTTGGAGGGTCCCTAGAATGGGGTGTGCTGAGTTTGGAGGGTCCCTGGTGCAGGGAATGGTGTCCTGGCACAGGGGGTCCCTGTCACGGACAGTCCCCGCTGTGTGGGGTCAGGGTCATGAGGTGTCCCTGGCACGGAGTGTCCCAGCACTGGGAGCACAAATGTTCCCCAGCACGGGACCCCCCTACACAGCCATCCCCACCACGGAGGGTCCCCTCACGGGGGTCACGCCGGGCCAGAAATCCCGTGCCTCACCCAGGATATCGATGTGGCGCCCGGGGATGCTGTCGAGGCAGGCTCGGATGGAGCCCTCGTCGCACACATCCAGCTGCTTGATCTCCAGCGTCCTGCCCAGCGCCGGCCCCGCCGCCGCCGCCAGCGCCCCGCTCCTGCCCGTGTTCCTCATGGTGGCGATGACTGCGGGCACAGCGGGCACGGCGGGCTCAGCCCCCGCGGGCACAGCGGGCACGGCGGGCTCAGCCCCCGCGGGCTCTCCCCGGGGGCTGGGGGGGTCCCCGCGCCCCGCTCACCTCGGAAGCGGCGCTGCTTGTCCCTGGCCAGGCGCACGGCCAGCGCCAGCCCGATGCCCGAGGAGCAGCCGGTGATCAGCACCGTCTTGGGAGCCATGGCACGGCCTCGCTGCCTCGCCCCAGCCCCCCCCATTTATAGCAGCTGCCCCCAGCCCCCCCAAATCCGGGCGCTTAATCCCCCCTGGATAATCCCCCCCGCCCGGGGATTTGCGTGGCTGAGCCGCACGTGGTGCCCCGGGAGCACAGAGGGGCCTTTGTGAGGGACACGGGGCACTGTGGGGACACGAGGGACTCTGTGGGGACACTGCCAGGCTTGGGGGACACTGCGGGACATGGGGACGCTGCCAGCCGTGTGGCACTGGGGATGGGGAGGGAGGAGGCAGGAGCTCTGCAAAAATAACCTTTATTATCACTGGTATAAAACACGTCCCAGTTCAACTGGCCTCGCGGAGACGTGGGGGACACGGTGATGGGTGCCCCCCTCACCCCCACAGCCCGGGACCCCGCTCCTGGGGACCCCAAAACCCCCCTGGTGTGGGGGCAAGGAGCGCCAGGCCCCTGCAGGGACACTCGGGGCAGAGGGGAGAAAGTGCTTGAGTGTGGGGGTCCTGGCGTGGGCTGTGCCATGCTGGCGGTGCCAGGCTGTGCCAAACCACCCCACTGTGCCAGACTGTGCCAAACTGTGCCACGCTGGTGGTGCTGGGCTGTGCCAAACCATCCCACTGGTGCCGAGCTGTGCCAGCAGTGCCAGGCTGTGCTGAGCTGTGCCACGTCAGTGGCGCCCAGCTGTGCCAAACTGCGCTGGTGGTGCTGGGCTGTGCCAAACCATCCCACTGGTGCCGAGCTGTGCCAGGCTGTGCTGAGCTGTGCCACGTCAGTGGCGCCCAGCTGTGCCAAACCGCGCTGGTGGTGCTGGGCTGTGCCAAGATGCATCAGTCCGTGCCAAACAATCCCAGTGGTGCCAGGCTGTGCCAAGCCATTCCACGCCGGTGCTGCTGGGCTCTCTCAAGCCGTGAGACTGAGGCGAAGAACGCCAGCAGTGCCAGGCTGTGCCAAACCACGCTGGCAGTGCCAAGCTGTGCCAAGCCCTGCTGTGCTGGTGGTGCCAGGCTGTGCCAAACCACGCTGGCAGTGCCAAGCTGTGCCAAGCCCTGCTGTGCTGGTGGTGCCAGGCTGTGCCAAGCCCTGCCAGGGGCTCAGAGGGCCACGCAGGTGCAGTAGTGCCGCAGCTTGCAGGGCAGGATGCCGCGGTTGATCTGGTGGAACTCCACCAGCTGGATGAGGTCGGCGAAGCGCGTCTGCCCGTCGTCCATGGTGAAGTAGAGCCGACCCTCCTCCTCGCTCTGCCGGGGGGCTGCAGGTCAGGACCCCTCTCCCCAGCCCTCCCCTGGCACCCCCCCGCGCCGGGCTGGCACTCACCGGCAGGATGAGGTAGTGCTTGATGCGCTGCAGGTGGCACAGGGACAGCACGAAGCCCTTGGGGTTCCGCTGGCTCTCCCGCACCAGGAAGACCCTGAGAGCCCCAGCGGTGTCACTGCTGGCCCCAGGTCCCCTGTGCCCTCCCAGTGTCACCCACAAACCCCTTCTGAAGAGCCCGGTACCCCCTGGCACCCCCAAACCCTGCAACAACCCAGGATCACTCACCCCCACCCCACACACGTCCTGTACCCCCCAGGAGCTGCAAGACCCTTTAACCCTTGAGCTCCCGAGCCTCTCTGGAGTCCCACGTCCCCCCCAGGAGCCCCAGGGACCCCGACCCCCCCAGCCCGGGGTCCCTTACCCGTCCACCAAGCCCTGGCGGCCCATGAGCTGCTGGGTGTCCTCGCGGGAGATGCGCCCGTGGAACCAGGGCTGGGTGCGGTGGATGGCTGTGGGGAGAGGGGTGTCACCCTCGGGGGGACCCCCTGCCCGGGGCGGGGACCCCCAGTGGGCACTGAGCCCCCCCGTCTCACCGGCGCTGAGCGGGGAGCTGTGGCAGGCCGCGGGCAGGCTGTACCGGTGCGTCGTCTTCTTCTGGGCACAGCGAGAAAGGAGGGGACATTAGGGTGGCCTCGGGGGACACCCCCTCACGCGCCAGCACCCCCACTCACCCTCCAGGCCTGGGCCTCCTCCAGGGCCACGCTCAGCACCTCGCTGGGGTTCTCAATCACCCGGCCCGTGCAGCCTGAGAAGTCCATGGCCACCAGGGCGTTGTCGGAGACGCTGCGCTGTGGGGGACAGGGGGGTCACCCAGGGTCCCCCCCGGCCAGGGGCTGCAGGGGCAGGGGACACTCACCAGGGGCGTGGGGCCGAGCCAGGGGGGCTGGCTCAGCCGCGCCTGGGCTTGCTGGTAGTTGCGGTAGAGCTGCATCCCGTACTGGGGGAAGAGATCTGTCAGCTGGGGGGGCACCCAGGGACACCAGGGACACCAGGGACACCAGGGACACACAGGGACACCAGGGACACCAGGGACACACAGGGACAGCCAGGGACACCCAGGGACAGCCAGGGACCCCAGTGCAGGGGTAGGGACCTCTGCAGCCACTCCACGTGGGCACAGGGACACCCACCCTGAGGCATTTTCACTGGCATGGGGTCATCCCTCCACATTCCCCCCTTGTGCCTCCCCAGCACTGTCAGATGAAGCCCTTTTCTGACCCAGGGATGGGGCAGCTGAGAGGTGTTTTAAATACTTTTATTCTATTTTCAGTCTCATGTGAAGGGTGAGACAATACAGATGTTATAATTCACGCCATCACAATCAGGAGCCAATTATTTCCTAATTATAATACACTACAAGCCTTTTTTGGCCTATCAGCTTTTGCCAGGGACAGCCAGGGACACCCAGGGACATGAAGGACATCCAGGGACACCCAGGGACACCAGAGACACCCAGGGACACCCAGGGACACCCAAGGACACCAGAGACACACAGGGACAGCCAAAGACACCCAGGGACACTCAGGGACACCCAGGGACCTCCACAGCCCCCCAGTGCAGGGGTAGGGACCTCTGCAGCCACTCCACGTGGGCACAGGGACACCCACCCTGAGGCATTTTCACTGGCATGGGGTCATCCCTCCACATTCCCCCCTTGTGCCTCCCCAGCACTGTCAGATGAAGCCCTTTTCTGACCCAGGGATGGGGCAGCTGAGAGGTGTTTTAAATACTTTTATTCTATTTTCAGTCTCACGTGAAGGGTGAGACAATACAGATGTTATAATTCACGCCATCACAATCAGGAGCCAATTATTTCCTAATTATAATACACTACAAGCCTTTTTTGGCCTATCAGCTTTTGCCACCCCGTGCTGTAAATGCCTTAAACCAAATTATCTAAAATTACCTCTCTTGGGTCCTACTACAATGCATCTTTCATAATTCTATTTCTCCAAAGAGAGAAATACAACTATGGTCTTATTTGGTCTTATTTGGTCTTATTTGGTCTTATTTGGACTTCTTTGGACTTATCTGGACTTATTTGGTCTTATTTGGACTTATCTGGACTTATTTGGACTTATTTGGTCTTATTTGGACTTATTTTGTCTTATTTGGTCTTATTTGGACTTGTTTGGTCTTGTTTGGTCTTATTCACACCTTTTAAAACCTTTTTCCCAGTTCCATTTTTCTCCCAACAATATCCGCCCTATTCCACGCCATTCCCAAGCCAGCATTCCCCATCTCAAGTCTTGCACACGGACGCACGCCGCGCGAGCCTTCTGCCACACCGCCACCCCAGAACTGCCCCCCAGGACGCCCCCCCAGGTCCCCTGCAGCACCCCTGGGCCCCCGGCCCACCTTGAAGAGGCGGAAGGCGGCCATCCAGCAGCTGCGGCTCTGCTCGTCCTCGCTGCACAGCACCTTCAGGCCCTTGAGGCCGCTCCGCGCCTTGTGGGGCTGCGGGAGAGGCCGGGGCCGTCACGGGGCAGCCCCCTGGGCTCTGGGGGGGACACAGAGCCCTCGGCAAGGGGGAGGAGCAGGGAGTGACCCCGCCGCGGGCATCCCCACCTTGATGCAGAAGCCGAACTCCGTGGGCGTCCCGTAGAGCTTCTTGCCCTGCGTCACGTAGTAGATGTTGGACTCGGTGAGGTCGGCGAAGTACTGCAGGTGCCGGGGGTCCTGGGGGGTGAGGGGGTGTCAGGGCTGGCCCTGCCGCACCCCCAGGTCGTTCCCCACTCCCCCAGGACCCCCTGGGCTCACCTTGGAGGTGCCCTTGGTGGAGTAGTAGAGCCCCGAGCGGCGCAGGGAGAAGTGGAAACGCTTCCAGACCTTGCGCCCGGCCTCCCGCAGGTGCAGGAAGCCCTGCACCTCGGGGCAGCTCCCAGAGTTGAGGAAATTCTGGGGGGACACGAGGGCTGAGGGGCACGGCGGGGTCCCCGGGGCGCGGCGGGGGTCCCCGGGGCACGGCCGGGCACGGTGCCCCGTACCTGGATGAGCTCGGAGTGCGCCATGCTCTTGTTGGCCTCCAGGCAGCTGGACACCATCACCTCGGGGAACAGCAGCTGCTGGGGGGCACAGGCTCAGCAGAGACCCTCGGGGTGCCCACGGGGGGGTCCCAGAGGGTGCCCACCTACCGCGCTGCTCTTGAAGAGCTCGTACTTGGCGAAGTTCTTGCGGAACACGAAGCGGCTGTCGGCACCTGGGGCCCAGGAGCTCTGCACCTCCACCACCGACTCGTGGTCCTCCAGGCAGCGCTCTGGGGGGGCACAGCGGCTCAGCAGGGTGGGGGTTCCCCACAAGGCATGCCCTGCTGTGCCCCCACGGCCTCTCACCCAGGGCCAGGTGCTGGTGCAGCTCCACCAGGGCCCAGCTGTGGTCGTGCAGCGCGCGCGTCCTGCGCACCAGCGTCTCGCAGAGCTGCCGCGCCGTGGTGGCCCCCGAGGCCTCCAGGGAGCGGCAGGCGCCGTCCTCGCCGAACACCTTCACCACCTGGGGGGTGGGACGGGGGCCGTCAGGGACCCCCTGGCGCGAGGGGACCCTGCAGAGCCACGGGTGGGAGCAGCCACCCTGCCCCCTGCTCCTCAGCACGTGTGCGAGGTGGTTCCTGCCCCAGGGATGGGATCCCCCCTTTCCAGAGCCTTGATTCGTGCAGGATGTGGTTCCTTCCCCGAGGATGGGATACCTCCTTCCCAAAATCTTTACTCATGCAGGAGGTGGTTCCTGTCCCAAGGATGGGATACCTCCTTCCCAAAATTTTGACTCATTTGGGAGGTGGTTCCTGTCCCATAGATGGGATCCCCCTTCCCCAGACCCTTCACTCATTTGGGAGATGGTTCCTTCCCCAAGGATGGAATCCCCCTTTGCCAGAGCCTTGATTCATTTGGGAGCTTGTTCCTGTCCCAGGGATGGATTCCCCCCTTCCCAGAGCCTTGATTCATGCAGGAGGTGGTTCCTTCCCTAAGGATGGGATCCCTCCTTCCCAAAATCTTGACTCATTTGGGAGCTGGTTCCTGTCCCAGGGATGGGATCCCTCCTTCCCAGAGCCTTGATTCATGCAGGAGGTGGTTCCTTCCCTAAGGATGGGATACCTCCTTCCCAAAATTTTTTACTCATTTGGGAGCTGGTTCCTGTCCCAGGGATGGGATCCCCACTCCCCAGCCCCTTCACTCATTTGGGAGGTGGTTCCTGTCCCAGGGATGGGATCCCCCCTTCCCACAGCCTTGACTCGTGCAGGAGTTTGCTCCTTCCCCAGCCCCTCAGCCCCTACCTCAGGAGGGTGGGGTCCCTCTCCAGAGGCTGAGACCCCTTCCCAGACCCTCACAAGGGAGGGGGTTCCTGCCCGAGCCCCCAGCTGAGACCCTCCCCTGCCCCCAGCCCCCCACCCACCCGGGGCTGCCCTCGCCGGGCGGGTCCCTGCCCCACGAGCCCCCTCCCCAGCCCCTGCAGGGGTCCCCGACCTCACCCCCCCCTTCCCAGCCCCTCACTCACGTGTGAGGCGCCCTCGCGGGGGGGTCCCTGTCCCAGGGCCGGGCTGCTCAGGATGGGGGAGTTGGAGGGGCTGCAGAGCTCGGGGAAGGGGTTGGGGATGCTGGGCAGCGACGATGCTCGCGGCTCCTCCTGTGGCGGCTGCCGGCTGCAGGCACGGGGGGGGGGGTGAGCTCTACACCCCCG
>NW_024358389.1:1354483-1355436 GCF_014805655.1 Passer montanus
TGCCGCCCCCGAGCCCCCGGCCCCACACCCACCTGCTGCCGTGGATGAGGAGGGGCTGGGAGCGCCTGAGCTCGGGCGGCCCCTCGCCCCCCTCCCGCTCACCAGGACCCCCCTCCTGCTCGGGGGGCTCCCAGAGGCTGCTCTGCTGAGCCCCCCCCTCCATGGCATTATCTGCGGGGGGAGAGAGAGAGGGGGGGTCTGGCACCGTGTGCTGGGGGGCCACGACCACATCTGGGGGGCTGTGGCCCCACAGGACACCGTGCCAGGCTCAGGTGGGCTCCCACCCAGGGGGGCTTTCCTGGGTGCAGGACCCCAGCCCTGGGGGACTGGCTGAGCTGCCAAGGATGTCCCTGTCCCCCCCTAATCCTGTTGGGGGGCTGGAGCATAACACTGATGTGAGACCCCCGGAACCCCCCACGTGGTACCCTCACCAGCAGCCCCGCACAGCGCTGAGCCCCTGGGAGCACTGGGAGACACTGGGCTGAGCTGTGCCAGGCTGAGCTGTGCCGGGCTGAGCTTTGCCAGGCTGAGCTTTGCCAGGCTGAGCTGTGCCGGGCTGAGCTGTGCCAGGCTGAGCTGTGCCGGGCTGAGCTGTGCCAGGCTGAGCTTTGCCTGGCTGAGCTGTGCCTGGCTGAGCTGTGCCAGGCTGAGCTTTGCCGGGCTGAGCTGTGCCGGGCTGAGCTGTGCCAGGCTGAGCTTTGCCAGGCTGAGCTGTGCCGGGCTGAGCTGTGCCGGGCTGAGCTTTGCCTGGCTGAGCTGTGCCTGGCTGAGCTGTGCCAGGCTGAGCTTTGCCTGGCTGAGCTGTGCCTGGCTGAGCTGTGCCAGGCTGAGCTTTGCCTGGCTGAGCTGTGCCTGGCTGAGCTGTGCCAGGCTGAGCTTTGCCTGGCTGAGCTGTGCCTGGCTGAGCTGTGCCAGGCTGAGCTTTGCCGGGCTGAGCTGTGCCGGGCTGAGCT
>NW_024358389.1:1355879-1372536 GCF_014805655.1 Passer montanus
CCCGAGCCCCCCGGCCCCACACCCACCTGCTGCCGTGGATGAGGAGGGGCTGGGAGCGCCTGAGCTCGGGCGGCCCCTCGCCCCCCTCCCGCTCACCAGGACCCCCCTCCTGCTCGGGGGGCTCCCAGAGGCTGCTCTGCTGAGCCCCCCCCTCCATGACATTATCTGCGGGGGGAGAGAGAGAGGGGGGGTCTGGCACCGTGTGCTGGGGGGCCACGACCACATTTGGGGGGCTGTGGCCCCACAGGACACCGTGCCAGGCTCAGGTGGGCTCCCACCCAGGGGGGCTGAGCTTTACTGGGCTGAGCTGTGCCGGGCTGAGCTTTGCCAGGCTGAGCTGTGCCGGGCTGAGCTGTGCCGGGCTGAGCTTTGCCGGGCTGAGCTTTGCCGGGCTGAGCTGTGCCGGGCTGAGCTTTGCCGGGCTGAGCTTTGCCAGGCTGAGCTTTGCAGGGCTGAGCTTTGAAAGGATGAGCTGTGCCAGGCTGAGCTCTGTCAGGCTGAGCTGTGCCAGGCTGAGCTTTGCCGGGCTGAGCTTTGCCGGGCTGAGCTCTGCCGGGCTGAGCTGTGCCGGCGCCCAGCAGAGAAGGAAGCCGAGTGTGGCTCAGCCCAAACAGCTCCTCGGGTCCGGCCAAACCGGTCCTGGCAGCCGCTCCCAGCTCCACCTCACCGCCCTGGCATCCGCGCCCGGGCGGCCGCGCCGGGAGCCGGGGGCGAGGGAGCCGCCGTGGGAACCCCCGGAGCTGGCACTGCCCCCCGAGCTGGCTCCGTGTCCCCACCCACGCCCGGTGCCACCGGGACAGCGCTGCCGGCACCGGGGGCAGCGGGGAGGTGGCGCACGGAGCGCACACGTGGCACCCGCGGTGGCACCCGGTGGCCGCTGCTGCCGGGACACCGGGACACACACCGGGACACCGTGAGGGACAGGGTCCCAGCGGGGCACCGGGCAGAGCCGCGTTAATCATTGAGCCGCTGCCCGTCCCTGTCGCCGCCTCTCGGGGTCCAAGTCCATGGCTGCGCAGGGCTGATGTCACCCCCGTGCCGTCCCTGTCCCCGCCGTGTCCCTGTCCCCATCCCCGCGTCCCACCGGGTTGCTCCATCCGCGCTCCCTGTCCCCGGTCCCCTCCCTCAGCCCCGGGGACAGCCCGGGGTCAGGCAGGGTGGTGCTGCTGGTGGCACACAGCAGGGACAGGGGGATGTGACAGACAGGGCCCTGGGAGCGGGATGCCACCCTGGCACCACCCCCGTGGCCTCAGGTCACCCCGGCGTGAGCCCTGTCCCGCTGGCACTGGCGGGGTGGGGACACTCGGGCTGCCCCGGGGACAATCAGGGGACACAGGGGACATCAGGGCTGTGGGGTGGGGGATGGGAGGGGGTCAGGACCACCGGGGTGGGCCCCAGGGCCAGCAGGGCTGTGGAGCAGGGGGTGCAGGGCCACCGGATTGAGGGTCCCAGGGTGACGGGGCTGAGGGACAGGGTCCCAGGGACACCAGGGTGAGGGACAGGGTCCCAGGGACATCAGGGTGAGGGACAGGGTCCCAGGGACACCAGGACTGAGGAATGGAACCATGGGGATTGAGGGTCCCAGGGTGACGGGGCTGAGGGACAGGGTCCCAGGGACACCAGGGTGAGGGACAGGGTCCCAGGGACACCAGGACTGAGGAATGGAACCATGGGGACACCGAGGTGAGGGGACAGGATTCCAGAGCCAGCAAGATGAGGGGACAGGATCCCAGAGCCAGGAGGGTGAGAGGATGGGATTCCAGGGACACCAGGACTGAGGAATGGAACCATGGGGACACCAGGGTGAGGGGACAGGATCCCAGGGACATCAGGGTGAAGGACAGGATCCCAGGGACATCAGGGCGAGGGGATGGAATTCCAGGGTCACCAGAACTGAGGAATGAAATCCCAGGGTCACCAGGGCTGAGGAACGGACCCCCAGGGCCACCAGGGTGAGGAACGGACCCCCAGGGCCACCAGGACAGGGGACAGCGTGCCGGGACCACCAGGATTAAGCAGCCGGGTCCCCGCTGTGGGCGGGGGTCCCAGACTGAGCTGCCCAGGGCGGCAGGGGAGGCACGGCGGGGTGGCAGAGGAGGAGCAGGGACACCAGGGTGAGGGGACAAGATCCCAGGGACATCGGGGCGAGGGGATGGAATTCCAGGGTCACCAGAACTGAGGAATGAAATCCCAGGGCCACCAGGGCTGAGGGACAGGATCCCAGGGCCACCAGGTGAGGAACGGACCCCCAGGGCCACCAGGACAGGGGACAGCGTGCCGGGACCACCAGGATTAAGCAGCCGGGTCCCCGCTGTGGGCGGGGGTCCCAGACTGAGCTGCCCAGGGCGGCAGGGGAGGCACGGCGGGGTGGCAGAGGAGGAGGAAGAGCGGGAGGAAGGCGGGAAGGAGGGCGGGGAGGGGCGCAGCCGGAGCTCCGGGGTCGCTCCCGGCGGGACGGGAGCAACACCCCGCGATGAAAACGACCCCTCCCCAGCCCCGGGAGCCCCCAGCCCGGCCCCGCTCGTACCTGCAGCTCCCGGCGCGCCGCGGCCCCGTCCCGCCGGACCAGGGATTCCTGTTCTCCCCGGCTTTATCTACCTGCGCCAGCCCCCGCCCCCGCCTGACATCACCCGCCCCGGGGCTGCTGCCCGCCACCGGCCCCCCACCCACCCCCACGGGGGTCCCCCGGACCCGTGGGGGGCGTCCAGCCCCCCTCCCCAAACCCGCCTGCCGCGACCCCCGCGAGGGGGTGATGGGGAGTTTCCCACAATGCAGCGGGGCAGCCGGGGTGGGGGGACACGGGGACACCGCGGTGGCCTGGGGGTGCAGAGCCCCCTGAGCCCCACCCCTGGCACGGCCTCGGGTGGGGGGTTTGGGGCTGGGGCTCCCCTGGGACCCCCCAAAGTTGGGCTGGGAGGGTCCCATGGCGGGCAGGGGGTGTCCCCATTGTCCCCTCAGGTGGGACCATGGGGTTTGGGGGGGTCTTGTGCAGGTCAGGGGCTCTTCCAGGAGGGTTGGGGGCGGAATTTGGGGTATGGGAGCGCAGAGGGATGCGGGGTCCCTTTGGGGCTCTGTGGGTGTCCTGTGGGGTCCCTTGGGGTGTCCCCTGTGGGGTCCCTTGGGGGTGTCTGGGAGTCCCCACCGAGGACTATGGGTGCCATGGGGTCACAGAGTCCCTAAAATGTCCCCACGGAGGGGTCCAGGGGTCCCTGTGGGGGATGCTGAGGGTCCCTGTTGGTCTGTGGGGGGGCTCAGGGCCCTTCAGAACCCCCACAGGGGTTTAGGTGAGGGTCCCACAGAGCAGTGGGGGTTCCGTGGGAACACAGAGCTCCTGTGAGGGGCATTTTCAGTGTCCCCCGGGGGTCATTTTGGGTCCCACGGGGGTCACTGAGGTCACTGTGTGTCTCATGGGGGGTCCCAGGGGTCACTGCAGGTGACACACAGAGTTTGGGTCCCCAGGAGGGGTCACTTTAGGTCACTAGAGGTGCCCTGGAAGTCACTTTGGGGTCACCCGGGGTGTTTTGGGTGCCCCGGGGGTCACCGGGGTCACGGCGGGCCTCCCGGAGGACTCGGAGCAGACGAGACGAGCGGCGGGCGGTGCAGAGCGGCCGGAAGTGGGCGCCTCACGTGACCGCACCCGGAAGCGGCAGCGCGGCGGCACCGGGGGCCATGAGCGGCGGCACCGGGAACGAGACCGGCGACGGGAACGGGCCCGAGCGGCGGGTCTGCATCGTGGTGGAGTATTGGTGAGCGCCGCGGCCGGCCCGGGGGCCCGTGAAGCGAGGGGATCCCGGGGGTGGGAGCGGCCCGGGGTGAGGGAGGCCCACACGGTACCGGGGCACCGGGAGCGCGGACCGGGGGGAATGGGGGGTGAAGGGAGAGGCTGAGGGGGGTATGGAGGGGTTGGGGGGTTTTGGGGGGGCACGCTGAGCCCCGTGTGTGCCCCCAGGTGCCTTTGAGATTGAAATCAACGGGCAGCTGGTGTTCTCCAAGCTGGAGAACGGGGGCTTTCCCTACGAGAAGGACGTGAGTACCCTCCGGGGGTCCTGGGGTGGGCTGGGGGGGCCCCTCTGTGATGTTGTCACCCTCTGGAGCTGTCCCCCCCTCCTGCCACCCTGCCAGGACCCTCTGCGGGTCCTGCTGGGGCAGTGGGAGGGGACAGAGAGGGGGCGTGGCCGGGATTTGTCCCTGTCACCCTGGTGTCTCCCCGCAGCTGATCGAGGCCATCCGCAGAGCCCGCAATGGGGAGCCCCTGGAGAAAATCACCAACAGCCGCCCCCCCTGCGTCATCCTGTAGCCCCCCCAGGGCCAGCAGGCTCCCCCCACGCCTCCCTTAAATCCCTGCACCCCAGGAGCCTCCTGGGGACCCCCACGGGTGGCACTGGGGGTCATGCTGTGGGGTGGGGTGGAATGGGGGGGGTCTCCCACCTGCCTTTGCCTTCCCCCCCTCATCAGCTGCAGCTCCCTGAGGGGCACGGGGGTGGCACCCCCATTTCTCTGTGCTGGGGTGTCCCCTTCCTGACCCCCTGGGAATGTGGGGGGTCTCCCAGGAAGGGGGGAGGCAGCTCCCAGCAGGTTCATTCCAAGGGGAACCCGCTGGCTCTGGCTGGCCTGGGGTCTGTTAATGATTAAAGCCCCCCTGGCACTGTTTAATCCGGGGCAGGGGCTGCCCGTGGGAAGCCCAGGCTGGCCCCACAGCCACAGGGGGGGTCACATCCCCCCTCCCCATTCCCAGCTCCTGCTTCCTGCCTGGAATGTCCCTGCCCGTGGCCGCGGGGCGGGGGGTCCCCTATTTATTCTATACTGTGTATAAACCCAACAGCTGGGTGGAATAAAGGATGGAGAATGTGGCTCCTGTGCTGTCCCGGGAATGGGGGGTGGGACACGGCCCCGGGAGCAGGAATTCTGTCCTTCAGGCAAGTGGGGGAGGGGGGGAAAGGAAAAAGGAGGAGTGGGAGAAGGAAAAGGGGGAGAGGAAGGGAAGGGGGAAGAAGAAGTGGAAAAGGGAATGGAGAAAGGGAAAAGGGGACAGGAAAAGGAATGGAAAGGAAATGGGGAAGGAAAAAGGGGAAAAAAAGAAGGGGAAAGGGAAAGAAAAAGGGAAAAGGGGGAAAGAAAGAAGGGAAAAGGGAAAAAGAGAAGGAAATGGGGAAAAGGAAGGGAAGGGGGAAGAAGTGGAAAAAGGGAATGGAGAAAGGGAAAAGGGGACAGAAAAAGGAATGGAAAAGGGGAAAGGAAATGGGGAAGGAAAAAGGGGAAAAAAAGAAGGGGAAAGGGAAAGAAAAAGGGAAAAGGGGGAAAGAAAGAAGGGAAAAGGGAAAAAGAGAAGGAAATGGGGAAAAGGAAGGGAAGGGGGAAGAAGAAGTGGAAAAGGGAATGGAGAAAGGGAAAAGGACAGAAAAAGGAATGGAAAGGAGGGAGAAGGGGAAAGGAAAGGGGGAAGGAAAGAAGGGAAAAGGAAGGGAAGGGGGAAGAAGAAGTGGAAAAGGGAATGGAGAAAGGGAAAAGGGGACAGAAAAAGGAATGGAAAAGGGGAAAGGAAATGGGGAAGGAAAAGGAAAAAAGGAGGGAAAAGGGGAAGGAAAGAAGGGAAAAGGAAGGGAAGGGGGAAGAAGAAGTGGAAAAGGAATGGAGAAAGGGGAAAGGGGACAGAAAAAGGAGTGGAAAGGAAATGGGGAAGCAAATGGGGGAATAAAAGAAGGGGAAAGGGAAAGAAAAAGGAAAAAAGGAGGGAAAAGGAAGGGAAGGGGGAAGAAGAAGGGGAAAAGGGAATGGAGAAAGGGAAAAGGAATGGAAAGGAGGGAGAAGGGGAAAGGAAATGGGGAAGGAAAAAAGGGAAAGGGAAAGAAAAAGAGGGAAAAAGGAGGGAAAGGGGGAAGGAAAGAAGGGAAAAGGGAAAAAGAGAAGGAAATGGGGAAAAGGAAGGGAAGGGGGAAGAAGTGGAAAAAGGGAATGGAGAAAGGGGACAGAAAAAGGAATGGAAAGGAAATGGGGAAGCATATGGGAAAAAAGAAGGGGAAAGGGAAAGAAAAAGGAAAAAAGGAGGGAAAAGGAAGGGAAGGGAGAAGACGTAGTGGAAAAGGGAATGGAGAAAGGGAAAAGGGGACAGGAAAAGGAATGGAAAGGAAATGGGGAAGGAAAAAGGGGAAAAAAAGAAGGGGAAAGGGAAAGAAAAAGGAAGTGGAAAAGGAATGGAGAAAGGGGAAAGGGGACAGAAAAAGGAGTGGAAAGGAAATGGGGAAGCAAATGGGGGAATAAAAGAAGGGGAAAGGGAAAGAAAAAGGAAAAAAGGAGGGAAAAGGAAGGGAAGGGGGAAGAAGTAGTGGAAAAGGGAATGGAGAAAGGGAAAAGGGGACAGAAAAAGGCATGGAAAAGAGGGGAAAGGGGAAAGGAGATGGGGAAGGAAAAAGGGGAAAAAAGGAAGGGGAAAGGGAAAGAAAAAGAGGGAAAAAGGAGGGAAAAGGGGGAAGGAAAAAGAGAAAAGAAGGGAAAAAGAGAAGGAAAAAGGGAAGGGATATGACCTGTTGGTCCTTGGGAGACAGGGCTGGATCCCACAGAGAAGTAGAAACCAAACAGACCACGGGAGTAGAAAAAACAAGCAATGTACAATTGTCAAATATACATCCCGGTGCTCCCAGAGAGTCCCGGAGCAGCCGGGACTGCTCAGTCCAGCTGCCCTCAGTGCAAGTCCTCGTGTCCCAGGCACGGGGACAGCCCTGGAGTGGGGGCATGGCAGAGGGGCTGTCCCCCTCCAGGCCCTGCTGGCTCCGAGCTCCCTGGGCTGTGCAGCTCGTGGGTGCCCAGTGCCACCCCTGTGTCCCCACTCCGCTGCCGCGCTGTCCCCCAGCGTCCTGGGCTCTGCCAGCCCTCCGTGAGCGGTGCCACCCCCGGGCAGAGGGGTGGGCCCCCAGCCCCACGGCCGTGGCTCGTCCCTCCCTGAGCTGCCTTGGTGAAGTTGGGGGGGTCTCTCTTACACGGCCGTGGCGTCGGGGCCGGCCAGGCCGAGGTACTCGGGGTTCTCGGCCGTGGGCGTCGTGCCAGGGCCACCCTCGGGGCCACCACCCTTGGCAGGGTCCTGGTTCCAGTAGTAGGGGTTGTCGAAGGCCTGGCTGAAGGGGCCAGGGGTGGGCGTGCCGTGGGGTGCCAGGTACTCGGGGTTCTCCACAGCGTGGCCGAAGGGCCCTGGGAAGGAGTTCTTGGGGTCCTTGATGAGCCCGTTCTTGCCCTGGTGCCCCTTGGGCTTGTCCGGCGGGGATGGGGGGTCCCCAGCCTGGTTCACGTACTCTGCAGGGGGAGTGACACGTTAGGGACCCCCCCAGGCGTCATGGGGCAGGCAGGTGCCCCCCAGCACCTCCCCGAGGTCCGGCCATGCCCTCCCTACCTGGCATGGTGCTGTGAGGGGATGGGAGGGTGAAGCACTCGGGGTCCTCTCCGTCCTTGGCCGTCAGCCCCGTGGGATCCTCGCTGTAGCGGGGCAGGGTGCCAGGCTCCCGCCCCGGGGGGCTCTGCAGGGCCACCTTGTCCCCATCTGGCACCTCTGGGACAGGTCCCTCTGGCCCCTCCGCCAGGCCTTGGGCGGGGAAGGAGAACGAGGCCAAACCCTCGCCCTCTTCCACCTTGGCTGGAGACTCCGCCGTGCTCTGGGTGTGGGAGAGGACACAGGCACCTGAGCCCACCCCGAGGACCATCCCAGACGTGGCACGGGGTCACCCCCGTGCCCGTGCCAGCACTGGGAGCTCCCTGCCAGCCCTGCCCGCGTACCCGCATGGAGGAGATGCGGCTGCGGTAGGTGGTGGAGGTGTCGGTGCTGAAGAAGCCGTGGTGAGGCACCAGGTACTCCTCAGCGTCCACCAGGTCGTCCATGTCCTCCTCATCCAGCAGCGCCCGGTAGAAGGTGCTGTCCATGGAGCCGGGCAGCCCCACCAGGTCGTTCTGGGGGGGTCACACTGGTCAGTGCCCGCCGCAGGGCTCTGGTGAGGGGACAGGACCTTGGGGACACGCATACCTGGATGACCACGAAGCGCTGGGGGTCGCGGGCCATGCGGGAGAACTCGGTGACCAGCTCCCTGAACTTGGGCCGGCACTCGGAGTCAATCATCCAGCCTGCAGCACAGCTGGGTGTCACCACGGCCAGGAGCAGGGTGACAGCACGCCCTGTCCCCTCCCTGTCCCCGTGTCCCCTCCCCGTACATTTCACCATGATCATGTAGACGTCGATGGTGCAGATGGGCGGCTGCGGCAGCCGCTCGCCCTTCTCCAGCAGGTCCGGGATCTCCCGGGCGGGGATCCCGTCGTATGGCTTTGCCCCAAACGTCATCAGCTCCCACACGGTGACACCTGGAGGGGACAGGAGTGGGGGTGAGCAGTGCACTGGGACCCCCGAGTCCCCCGGGGTGGGGACGCCCTGACGCACCGTAGCTCCAGACGTCGCTCTGGTGCGTGAAGCGCCGGCGGAGGATGGACTCCAGCGCCATCCACTTGATGGGCACCTGGGACAGGGCAGATGCAGAGGTGAGCAGGACTGGAGGGTGGCTGCCACCAGGGGAGCAGCACTGTCCCTGAGTCCCCAAGCCCCACCTTGCCACCATCAGCGTGGTACTCGGTCTCGTCGATGTCGAGCAGCCGGGCCAGCCCGAAGTCGGTGATCTTGACGTGGTTGGGGCTCTTGACGAGGACGTTGCGAGCGGCCAAGTCCCGGTGCACCAGCCTCACCTCCTCCAGGTAACTCATCCCCTGCAGGTGGCATGTGTCCAGCTGTCCCTGGTCTCCCCAGGACCCCCCCAGAGGTGCCCAGCTGCCCTGTCCTACCTTGGCGATCTGCACACACCAGTTGAGCAGGTCCTGGGAGCCGATGTGGTCCTTGTTCTCCCGCACGTAGTCCAGAAGGCAGCCGTAGGGCATCAGCTGCGTCACCAGCTGCACCGTGGAGGTCAGGCAGATGCCCAGCAGCCGGGACACGTAGGGGCTGCCCACCCCTGCCATCACATAGGCCTCCTGTGGGCAGGAGAGGGGTCAGGGTGGGCAGGGGTTACTGCCAGCCCCGTTCCCCCCAGTGCCAGGGCCACACTCACATCCAGGATCTCCTTGTTGGCTTTGGGCGATGTGTTCTCCCGCAAGACTTTGATGGCCACCGGGATCTTCACGCTCTCCCCATCGGGGATCCAGATGCCCTGAGGTGGGGACAAGCAGGTGAGGGGATGCAGAGCAGGGGGGGTCACGTCCCTCTGTGCTGTCCCCACTCCTCACCTTATAGACGGTGCCAAAAGCACCAGAACCCAAAACTTTCACTTTCTTGAGCTCCGTCTCCTTGAGGATCCTCATCTGGGCTTGGTTGGGGAGGGCCCCGCTGGGCGTCAGTGGCTCCACCAGCTGTGGGGCATGGAGGGGTGAGTGGGGCCGGGCTCCTGATCCCTCCCAGGCACCGAGGGTCCCCTCCTGCCCCCCGGGAGATCCCCACCTCGGTCTCCTGCAGCAGCCGCCGCATCGCGTGCTTGCGCTCCTGCTGCCGCCGGCGCTTGACGCAGATGACGGTGATGAGGAGCAGGACGATGACCAGCAGAGCCCCCACCACGCCGGCGATGATGGACGTCACCTGGCTGCGTGCCAAGAGGCCATCAGCGCGTCCCCATCAGCGTGGGGCACCCCCAGCACCCAGAGTGGCACAACACAGGGACAACCCCTACCTCGGCTTCTGGTCCACGGGACACCCGTCCTCATCCCGGATGGTGCACCTGGGGACACAGGTGTAGCCCCCTGCTGTCAGCAGCCGCCAGCCCCCCCTGACCACCCCCTCCTCAGCTAGGGACCCCCGACTCACGAGTGGGTGCAGTTGGTGGGGCAGAGCTGGCACACGCCGAACTCGTCCGGGTATTTCCAGACGGGCACGAAGGAGGCGTCGGCCTTGACGCCGCTGGGGCAGCGCCGCACGCACTGCTGGGCGTCCTTGTAGTGGGCACAGGCCACGCACTGGTCTGGATCCTGCAGGAACAGGGGCAGCTTGAGGCACCCAGGTGTCCGGGGGCACCCCCAGGCCCGGCAGTGCGTGCCCCTGCCCTCACCGATCCGAAGCAGGTCTCGGTGCCGTTCTGGGGCTGGCACTCGGGGTGGCACGGCAGGCACCGCGTCCCGTTGGCGTGCTCCCGGACGGCTCTGCGGGGCAAAGGGGCAGGGATGGGGTCCCAGCCCCACCCTGCAGTGTGTGGGGGGCTCTGTTTGCCACTCCCGAGGGTCTCCACTCACCCATCCAGGAGGTTGCAGGAGGCCACGCACTCCTGGCCGCGCAGGAACCGCTCGCAGGCCACGCACTGCGTGGGGCCGGGCCCCCAGCAGTGCCCCTGGGCACAGAGGTGGAAGCAAACCAGCCCCTCGCTCTCTGCAGGGGTGGGCACCATCAGCACCAGGGCGTTTGCCAGCAGTGGGAGGGGGTCACCGCCTCCCCCCACCCCCGCGGGCCCCTCTTACCGCACTGCTCGGGGGGTTTGTTGTGGGTCTGGAAGAGGCGCTGGCGGGGGTTGCGGAAGATGCTGTGCCAGGGCACCTTCTGCAGGAAGCAGAGCTGGGGGTTGTGGTGCACCAGCACCATCCCGCTGCTGATCTCCTGCAGGGCCCGCAGCCCCAGCGCCTGCACCGCCAGCTCCCGCAGCGTCAGCGAGTAGGCACCACTGCCAAGACACCCAGGGGTGAGACACGACTGTCCCCGTGTCCCCCCACGTCCCCCGTGTCCCTCCCGTGTCCCCCTGCAGCCTGCGTGAGCCCCTTCATGTGCCTGTGTCCCCTGCATCCCCCTGCATCCCACCCATATCCCCTGGTGTCCTGTCATCCCCCATGTCCCCGTGTGTTCCCACAACTCCCTGCACCCCTCCATGTCCCCCTGTGCCCCAACATCTCCCCACATCCCCTCTGCATCCCCACACTTCCATGTCACTCCATGTCCCCATGTCCCCTCAGGTGTCCCCCTGCATCCCTCCATGTCCCCGTGTCCCCTCAGGTGTCCCCTGCATCCCTCCATGTCCGTCCCCTCTGCACCCCCATGCTCCCATGTCACTCCATGTCCCCGTGTCCCCTCAGGTGTCCCCCTGCATCCCTCCGTGTCCCCCTGTCCTCCACTTCCCCTCTGCACCCCCATGTTCCTGTGTCACCCCACATCCGTGCCCCTCTGCGACTCCCTGTGTCCCTCCACAATCCCCGTGTCCCCTCAGGTGTCCCCCTGCATCCCTCCGTGTCCCCGTGTCCCCTCAGGTGTCCCCTGCATCCCTCCGTGTCCCCCTGTCCCCCACGTCCCCGTCCCTGCTCACTTGTGCAGCACCCTGCCCCGGATCACCCGCAGGTTTTGGAAGACTCCCAGGTCCTTCATGTCGGGAGGCCAGGCTGCGATGTAGAGGAAGCCTGGGGGGAGCTGAGTGTCACCCCCTCACGTCCCCCCCAAACCCAGAGCCCCCAATCCCCCCCAGCTCCCTCAGCTCTCACCCGTCAGCTCCTCCAGGCTCTCGAAGATCCGCAGCAGTTTGGGGTCCAGGGGTGGGGTGTTGGTGCTGGGGTCCCTGTCGGGGATGGGATGAGGTTGGGGGGGTCCTGCTGGGGGTCCCAGGGGGCTCAGGGAGGGGAACCAGGCACTCACCCAGCGAAGGTCTCGGGCAGGAAGGCCAGGCTCCCAAAAATCTTGGTGCAGCCGGAGAAGTGCTGGATGTTGGAGGCGTTCACGGCACGGACGCCCTTCAGGAAATCCACTCCCAGCCCGTAGCACACTGTGGGGGCATGGCAGGGCTGGGGTGCTCTTCCAGGACCCCCGAGCCCCCCAAAACCCTGCCCCACCAGCCATGGAGATACCCCCACAGGGCATAGCAGCACCCCCACACAGCCTTGGAGTCCCCAGAGCTGCACAGAGGACTGGTCATCCACATCCCCGGGGTCCCCAGAGCCCCCTGAGGCTTGGGAAGGCTGTTTAACAAAATCCTTGGGGTCCCCAGAATCCCCCAAAACTTGGAAGGCTGTTCACCAAAACCTTTGGGGTTCTCAGAGTGCCCCCAGCCCCCAGGGGATTGCTCCCCCACACCCCTGGGGTCCCCAGAGCCACTCTGGGGGGCTGCTCACCCCCAACCTCGGGAACCCCATGAGCCCCCCAGGATATTGAGCTGCTGCTCATCCACAATCCTGCAGTGTCCAGAGCCCCCCTCCCCATCCCTGGGGGCTGCTCATCTACAATCCTGCAGTGTCCAGAGCCCCCCCAGACCCCGGGGGGGTTCCTCACCCTCCGGGCAGGGTTTGCTGCACTTCTCACACTTCTGGACGTTGTTGACCGTGACCTCCTGGCTGTTCTGGGGGCACACCAGGGTGCAGGACCCCACCTCCGTGGCCAGGTAGTTGTCTGGAGGGGGCAGGAGGGGGGGTCAGGGCCACGCTGGCCACCCCTGCACCCCCCCAGAGTGTCACTCACAGGGACACTGGCTGACACAGCTGGCACCAAAGGTGTAGCGCCCGTCAGGGTTGGGCATGGACTCGAAGGTGTCCGAGTTGTAGACGACGAGAGGGGGGCAGTGCAGCTCGCAGATCCCGCTCCTGTTGAAGTTCAGGCACGCCTGGGGAGGGGGGACACGGCCGTGTGAGACCCCTGCAGCCCCCCAGGAGCCCCTGGCCCCGTCCCGTGCGCACCAGGCAGTCGGAGTGCTTGGGGCCGGTGCAGCCGGCGGCGCACTGCTCGTGGCAGCAGTCCGTGGGCTTCGTGCCCTTGCAGCGTGGGCAGCCGTGGCAGATGCTGTTGGTCACTGCAGGGGCACACAGGGACACGTTGGGGACATGGATTCCCCCCCTCCAGGCAGTGGGGGAGTCGCCAGGGTGAGGGGTTGGAGGGTAGGTGGGTTCTGGGGTAAAAATGTGGGTGGGGGGAATTCGGGTGTTAAATAAAAACTGTTGGATGGGAATCTGGGGAGGAAAGCAGGGGTTCCCAGGGGTGGGATTTGGGGTGTAAGCAGAGGTCCTCAGGGCAGGGATTGGGGTGTAAGGGGAGGCTCCCAGAGCAGGGACTTTAGGGGATCTCTGGGGCCATGTAGGGCTCAAGTGGAACAAGGATTTGGGGTTAAACAGAAGGTCAGGGTGCTTCTGGGGCAAGATTCAGGTGGCAAATAGGGGTCATTGGGCAGAGATTTGGGGGACAATGGAAGGTCCAGAGGGTCTCTGGGAACAGGACTTAGGTGACAAGTAGGGCTCAGTAAGGCAACAATTTGGGAGTGCAAGCAGAAGGACCAGGGAGTGTCTAGGACAGAGATTTGGGTGCCAAGTGGGGGATCAGTGGAGCAGGGGCACACAGAGGGAAGGAAAGGGATTCCCAGTGGCTTTGGGGGTCCCTGGGTGGGGGGTCAGAGCCTCTGTGGGCCCCACACTCACATGTCTGGCAGTCCTGTTTGCCCTCACCCCAGCAGTGCCCCTCGGCGCAGAGCGCCCGGCAGTCGGGACCTGCACAGGGGGAAGAGTGAGCAGGGGGTGCCAGGGGGGGCTGGAACCCCCCAGAGCCCTCCCTGGCAGCACAACCCCCCCTCCCGGGGCACTCACAGCTGCGGGTGCGGGTGGTCTCCACCTGGATCTCGGCACGGAACTCGTTGTGCCGGTGCAGGATGTCGCTCCAGAGGATGGTCTCCTGGAAACACAGCTCAGGGTTCCTCTGGATGAGCACCCCTCCCTTCAGGATCTCTGTGGGGGCACAGCTAGGGGGGATCAGCACGGGGAATGCCCGCAGCTCGGCAGGGATCCATGGGAGCACCCAGACCTGGGCAGAGACCCCGAGGGACCACCCACCCCAAACCGGAGCTGGCATCTCCCGACTACAGGAGCAGCAACCCGCACATCCCAGCACCCCAGAGAGGGGCTCCCCACCTGTGAGGTGCCTCATGCCGAGCTGGCGCAGCCCCGGTGCCCCGGCGGGGCCGGCGTTGCCCACCACGGCCAGGGCGTAGCGCTCCTGGAAGAGCTGCGTGCCGCGGACGATGCGCAGGCTCTGCAGCTCCAGCCCGCTCACTTGGTTCTCCGCGATCAGCACGTACCCCTGCACCTCCTTGATGTCCTGCCATGGGGGGGACACGGGTGAGAGGCCGGTGGGACCCTCCTTCCCCCCCTCCCTCGGGGCGTTTTCCCGCTGCGCACCTTGAGGAAGGAGGTGTCGGCGCCGGCGGGCAGGTAGGTGAGCTCCAGGTTGCCCTGGACCACCTGGCAGCCCTGGTAGAGGTGCCGCAGGGTCTCGTAGTGGCTCTCGGGGCTGGAGGGACGCAGCAGCTTCATGTCGGTGCCGGTGCAGACTGTGGGGACGGACAGCGGGGGCTCAGCGGGGCCCCGAGCCCTCCTCTCCCCCGCGGGACACGCAGCTCCGGCCCCCGCAGGAAACGCCGCGGATGCGGCGGCCGCCCCTTATCTCCGAGGCTGCTCCCAACAGCTTCCGATGGGTTTCCTGCACCGGGGCTCCCCCGCCAAAGCTGCCCCCGGGCTCTGCTCCAGGGACAACGGGGACGGTGCCCGCGGGGGCAGCGGGGACTGCTGGGGGGCTGCCTCGGGACCCCCGGGGCCGGGGCGGGGGCTGCGGGCAGGAATGCGCTGCCCACGCCGCCGGGGCGGCCCCGCCGAGACAAGACCCGATTGTTGAGCGGCGACGGCTGCGGGGCCCCCATAGCGGGGGGCTGCCGGCCGGGCGAGCATCCCCCCGGCATCCAGGCGGGGCGGGGGGCGCGGGAGCCCGCCCTGGGTGCCAGGCCCCGGGCGAGTGAGTCACGGGCGCGGGTGGCACGGGGCCCCGGCCGCCCGCTCCCGGCTGGAACCGCCTTTTCAGGTCGGGCGTGTTTGGGGAGCAGCGGTGACGCAGGGCTGGCGGGCACGGCCCAGCCCCGGCGCGCCCGCGGCCCCCGGCACCCCAACAGCTCGGCGGGGGGAGCGCAGCCCCGCTCCGGCACCGAGCCCCGCTCCGGCACCGAGCCCCGCTCCGGCACCGAGCCCCGCGCTGACCCCGCCGCCACCGCGGGGTCACCGCCACAGCCAGCGGCACTGCGGTCCCAGCACGGGCAGGGGGGCACACGGGGGTCGGTGTGGCGGTCCCCGGCTGCTCGGTGGCTGAGTGACAGCCCCCGGTGCTGGGCAGCTGCGGGGTCCAGCAGAGCCGGCTGGCACTCGCCTCCCCCGCCTGCCCCGAGGCCTCCGAGGCAGGGAAAATACGGCCAGGAAGGAGGAAGCCCCCCCGAATGTGGGGTTCGGCTCTCTCCCACCCACCCCCCGAGAAAAGGGGGGACCCCGCAAGGGAAGGTGCCGCTGTGCGGGGCGGCCAAAGCTCAAGGTCTGTGCCCGCACAGGCGCGGGGTGCTGGGGCTTCCCCGGGGCAAAGGGCAGGTGGGACAAGGATCCTGCTGGGATCCCGGCTGCGTGCCCCAGGGTTCGGCCTCTCTGCTCGCAGGGCCTGACCCATCCCGCCTGGCTCACCACGGAGCAGCCTCGGCTGCCCACGGGTGTCCGGCAAAGCCCGTGAGCCACGTGCCCGCGGGGCTGTCCGGGCCGGGGCTGCCACACCGGGGTGTCCCTAAGCAGGAGCCCGCCCCACACGGACCCGCCAAGCACCGTGAGCTGTGCGGTGCCATGAGCAGAGGCCACCCGGTGTGTCCCCACGTCCCCGTCCCGCCCCCGCAGTCCCACCGGGCATTCACTTTCCAAACCCCCGCTGCTGCAGTTGTCCCCCAACAGGAAAAGGCGGTCCCGTCGCTCCAACTTTGGGGCCGCTGGTGCCCACTTTGGGGCCAGCAGCCCCGTGCCCTGCCGGCCCGGCCGGGGCCGGGCTCCCCGCTCCCCCGGGGGCTCCGGGGCCGGGCTCCCCGCTCCCCCCGGGGCTGGGCTGGGTGCGGCACGTCGAGAATGTGGATGGGAGCGACGGGGACGCACCCACCCACCCACCCAGGCGGGCACCGCGCCTGCCCCGCGCCCCGGAGCCTCCCGATGCCCACGGGAAGAGAACCCCCATAAGTTGGGGGCTCCGTTCCCGCTTCTCCCGGCGGTACCGGAGTCCTGGGAGCGGCTGCAGCGCCGGGGGGGTCCCCGCTCTACCGGAGCCCCTAAATCCCTCCCGGGAATCGTCCCGCTCGGGGGGACCGGGCCTCCCGCCCGGCCCCAGCGCCTCCCAGTACAAACCAGTTCGGCCCCCGGTCCTGGCGGGGACACCGGGGTCGTGCTGCCCGCGGCGGGGAGCACCGGGAAAGGCGGTCCCGTCGCTTCCCACCCTGCAGCCCCCGTGCACACCGCGCCCCCGACCCGCTCCCAGAGCTGCCCGGTGCCACCCCCGGTGCCCCCCTCGTTCGCAACTCGAGGCCGCCACGCTCCCCTCCCGCTTCTCCCTCGCTTCCCCCCACCGCCCCCTCCCGGTTTCCCACTCGGTGCAAAACTTTCCGCGAAGACTTTCCCGCGGCCCGGAGTCGCCCCGATTGCCGGTGTCCCCGGTGCCCCCCGGTGCCCCCCGGCGGGACCCACCTTCAGCGGCGGCGGGGGGGCAGAGGGCGGCCAGCAGCAGCAGCAGCAGCCCGGCGCCGAGGCAGCCCCCGGCCGCGATCATGGTGCTCAGCGCGGCCCGCGGCCCATGGCCCCGCCGCCGCCGCTCCGGGAAAGTTTGCGGAGCCGGAGCCGCCGCCTCCCGCCGCTCCCG